>NW_024704767.1:127500-195000 GCF_018977255.1 Callorhinchus milii | reverse complement strand
TAACAGTATATTCTGTGAAACTCTTTCATGCATAACAAGGCGCTGTATCAAATGCAAGGATTATTATTGTTGTTGCTATGTATCCACAGCCTGGACTGTGAGCTTAAACACTCCGCGTGGAGCTTGAACGTTGCGTAGAGGATCAGCGCACTTCCCAAGTGGAATCGATATCGATTCTATTGCATCTATGTGTATGTACAGGGATGAGGGAATTTACCTTGAGTAAGAAAGTGACCATTAAAAGCGAAAGAGGAGGTGTAGTGGGTGATATGGTTTTGGTTCTGTTTGCTAGACAGAGAAGCAATAACAGTGGTAGTGGTTGTTGGTCCAGTGAAACCCAGAAGTCAGGTTAGGCAGTACAAGTTAGATGCTGGACTAATAGCCGGTTGTGTCTGTTGAGTTTACCGGAGCCACTCTCTGTGATTTGATGTTACCACTGTCGATTGAATATTGTTGTGTATGACTGGTTGGGTCCGAGGGTTTACTGGACGCCAGTCTCTGTTTAGTGTTGGTATTATGAGTCAGTTGTCTCTGAGGGGTATTTCCGGGGACTGATCTCTCCGGTGTATGTCAAGGTGTGATCCTGGGTCTACTGTTTAGTCGGGAGTACGAAACAGTGCCCGGATACGTGTTGTTGTCCCTCTATCGTCAGTACTACAGTTTGGTCTGGAGTACGGAACAGTGTCTGGATACGTGTTTGTTTCGTACATCTGTGTTGTATTATTGTGTTGTATGTCACCAAGTTAATTATAGGTAGTGAGCTTTACTTTTTTTTAAATAGAATAAACACGATACTCTTACCTAATTATTAACACAATTGAGCCGGGCTGGCACCTCGTTACTCTTTGCTGTCTCTCCTCTCCCAGGCCACTCCTGACTACGGGATTTACTGCCGCGAAGAGGAATTGCTGAGAGAAAGGAAGCGCATCGGAACCATTGGAATTGCCTCGTATGATTTCCACAAGGAAAGTGGAATGTTGCTGTTCCAGGCCAGTAACATCATCTATTACGTGAAGGACGGTGGTCAAAGCGGCTTCACTGTGAGTCTCTCCTATTTTATTCCCACTTACCAAAGGCTTGACCGTAACTTTTTTTTCTTTTAGATCCTTATCCATCCTTCCTCTTGGTCGCTCTCCAATGGGCACATTTTTTTTGCCTCCTCCTTGCTGGAAAAGGGCGCTTGTGTGTGCACATTGGGTGAGGAGGGATCTGGGTCTAGTTTTGCTGCTTCCCCACTCGCTAACACTCACCGTTGAGACACAGTGCCCAACCCCACCCCTTTCCACCGGGCGAGGACCGGCGATAAACTGTTAAATTGGTATCGGTTTCATTTGTGTTCTTTGTTGTTATTATTATTAACAATAATAATAGGTAATCGTTGTTTTAATTGCAGAAACAACCCCTAAACCCTTTGACGATCAAGACTGACTGTCCCAAAATCCGGATGGATCCCAAAATATGCCCAGCTGATCCGGATTGGGTTTCATTTATCCACTGCAATGACTTGTGGATTTGTAACATTGAAACGGGGGAAGAAAAGAGGCTCACCTTCGCACATAAAGGTAGTGATGAGTGTCTCAGACCGGCTACATTCGGATAGAGTCCAGACCAAGAAAGATAGATATGCTTCATAAGTAAGTAAATGAGGGGAATGGAATTAAAGAGTTGTCATAGACTTGATAATGAAGCTGGCTGTATAACCTATTCCGGTACCAAATACTGTCCAAAACATTAAAAAACAAATTCACCACTGTTTGTGGGACATTGCTGTGCCCAATTGGCTGCCGCGTTTCACCCACAAACGATACAGTCAATTCACTTGGTAGTATAATCCGTGAAGCGCTTTGAGGTGTCTTGAACGCGTGATAAGGCGCTATATCGAAGGCAAGGATTGTTGTTATTAATGAAAGGTGGTCAGATGAGCGAGAGAATGCACCCATCTTTCCAGTATTCTATGGGATGACAGTCTCCCTTGTCTTGCCGTCAAGATTTGCCGAATCTGGAGGACGATCCCAAATCCGCAGGCATCGCCACGTTCGTGCTCCAGGAAGAGTTTGACCGGTATACAGGCTACTGGTGGTGTCCTGTGGCCGAGCGCAGTAAGTGTCTCTCTTCTCGCAATGCTAACTGAAATGAGCTGGTGTCCATCACATTGCAAGCAGATGGGTTTGACTTATGAACCACTCGAGCAAGTTTACTTCACACAATATGTTCATAAATCTTACCCATCATGGTGCTAAAAAGGATTTCCCATCCTTCTGTTTCCGAGCACTCCGAGAAGCTATCCTGCGTAAAGGGTGCTATATAAATGCAAGTTGTTGCTGCTGTTCCTCATAACTAGGAACCCTGTAGTTTAGAGGTTAGAGCACGCGCCTCGCCAGCGAGAGGACCCGGATTCGATTCCCTTGCGAAGCGAAACGTTGGGCAAGTTTCCTTACTCCAACCGCCTCTGTTTACCCAGCAGTAACGTAGGAACCCGGTAGTAGGTCGATTTGCGGGTCGCTTTTCTGGGTGGTAATCATCCCTTCAAAAAAATAAATAAATATTGGTCACTTAATCCATGACTGTTTGTGGGACGTTGCTGTGCGCAATTGGCTGCCGCATTTCGCCCACAAAATATACAGTCAATTCACTTTTCAGTATATTTTGTGAAGCGCTTTGAGACGTTTCAAAGACTTGATAGGGAGTTATATTAAATGCAAGGATTATTATAAGACTATATGGACCCAGAAAAGGCCATTTGGACCCATTGAGCCCAGTCCTTTCCCAATAGACTCTCAAGCTCATGGAGTTTTCCCGAATCAGATGAACAGCCTCAGGTAAAGTAGGTAGAAGATTATGCTTAACGTATTGAAATAAATGTCATTTCTGTTTCAGCTCCAGATGGAGGGAAGGTTTTCAGGATCCTTTATGAAGAGAATGATGAATCAGAAGTTGAAATTATCCATGTAATGTCGCCCATGCTTGACACACGGAGGTCTGATTCGTACAGATACCCACGAACAGGTAGGCGAGGGGAATGGTTGTGTGGCGCTCACTTCAGTCAGTCCTCCTCTGCATTCTCTAATTGTCTTAATTTTGTACCTTAAATCACCTCGATTCCATTTCCCTGCGTGTCGAAAGGTGTGATTACGTGAAAGAGCAATGTTCAGGAATCTGGGTGTACAACACTTAATAATAATAATAATAATAATAACCCTTGCATTTGATACAGTACCTTATCACGTCTCAGAGACGTCTCAAAGAGCTTCACAGAATTTACTGTAACATGATTACCTGTACTTGGCGACGCAGCCTTTTTCCCCACAACCTACGTTTGTTTCGCGTCTTTCACGTCGGGAGGACATCCCAAGGCACTGGACAGTCAGGGATTTGGCCCCGCGCAGGGGGTTGGGATCGGGGGTGGTGGAGGGCAGGGGTAGGAGGGTGGCCGAATGCGTGGTCGAAGGCACTGACTCTTGGCAGCTACATACTGATTGCGCAGCCACATTGAACCAGCTGTGGCACGCACTGCTCTCAGCCCCGGCACACACTAACTCGGCAGCCGTCACTGAACCGGGCCTGACAGACACTTAATTGTCCAGCCAGACTGACCAGGCCTGGCACTCACTGACACAGTATCCACACTAACCCGGCCCTGGCAGAAACTGAACCCGTCCTGAAGGGCACTGACTCTCAGCATCTGACTCTTGGGAGCTACACTAAACTAGCACTTGCGTAACTCCATCCCGGAGACCTTTCCCACTGAGTAACTCCATCCCGGAGACCTTTCCCACTGCGCAACTCCATCCCGGAGACCCTTTCCACTGCGCAACTCCATCCTGGAGTGCCTTCCCACTGCGCAACTCCATCCCGGAGTGCCTTCCCACTGCGCAACTCCATCCCGGAGTGCCTTCCCACTGCGCAACTCCATCCCGGAGTGCCTTCCCACTGCGCAACTCCATCCCGGAGGCCCTTTCCACTGCGCAACTCCATCCTGGAGTGCCTTCCCACTGCAACTCCATCCCTGGTTGCCTTCCCACTGTGCAACTCTATCCCAGAGACCCTTTCCACTGCGCAATTCCGTCCCGGAGACCCTTTCCACTGCGCAACTCCATCCCGGGTGCCTTCCCACTGCGCAACTCCATCCCGGAGTGCCTTCCCACTGCGCAACTCCATCCCGGAGTGCCTTCCCACTGCGCAACTCCATCCCGGAGTGCCTTCCCACTGCGCAACTCCATCCCGGAGTGCCTTCCCACTGCGCAACTCCATCCGGAGGCCTTCCACTGCGCAACTCCATCCCGGAGTGCCTTCCCACTGCGCAACTCCATCCCGGAGTGCCTTCCCACTGCGCAACTCCATCCCGGAGTGCCTTCCCACTGCGCAACTCCATCCCGGAGTGCCTTCCCACTGCGCAACTCCATCCCGGATTGCCTCCCCACTATATATATCCTACCTGACTCTGTCCCTGGAGATTTTCGTCCCTTCTCTGATTTTCTCTTCTTTTCCAAAACAACAGCAGCAACAGCAACTTGCGTCGCTTTAGCGCCCAACATATAGGGCGGCGTGCCTGACACGTTACCCTGCTTTATTGCTCTTTTATCATTCACTCTCAAGTTGTAGCTTCTGCCGGTCTTCTCGTCTTCTCGGGAACGCGCGTCTGGTTATAGCTCTTTTGTACCTCTCCCCCCCCCCCCCCCCAGGTTATAGCTCTTTATTCCCTTCTCTTCTCATCTGCCTGTCTGGGTTACAGACACTCCCCGCAGTTGTAGCTCTTCTTCTCGTCTCCTCATCTCCTCTTCTTCTCGTCTCCTCTTCCCGTCTCCTCTTCCCGTCTCCTCTTCTCGTCTCCTCTTCCCGTCTCCTCTTCTCATCTCCTCTTCCCGTCTCCTCCTCTTCTCGTCTCCTCTTCCCGTCTCCTCTTCCCGTCTCCTCTTCCCGTCTCCTCTTCCCGTCTCCTCCTCTTCTCGTCCCCTCTTCTTCTCGTCTCCTCCTCTCGGGCGTCGCTCCGGGGGGGGGGTCTGACTTTCAGAGCCGACGGACCCACCTTTATGCACCTCGGCGTTGACCAGCCCTCAGCCGATTGGCGAGGATGGAAAAAACGCACACGACCCATTGGTCGGCGACTCCGCTCGCCGGCCGATTGGCGGTCCGGCGGGAGGCGTCCGATTGGACAGCGGCGCGACCTGTTTCCGATTGGCCCTCCGACTTTGAGCGGGAAAGTTGTGAGAAAGGCGTCAACGGGGCTTTTCTCCGCTCGGCCACTCTGAAGGGCGTCTGAAAGCCACTCGATTTCAATAGGAACGTAACAGCAACCCTCGCGTTTGATATCGCGCCCTCGAGACGCCTGAAAGCGCTTCACGCAATACTGTCCTGTCAAGCGATTTGGCACAAATTTTAATCACATTTTTAAGATTTCACCTCTCTTTTTTTTTATTATTATTCGACCGTACGTGGGGTTACCGTAAAGCTGCCATAGGTCCTACCTTTATAAGTCGTCTAATCGCTCCAGTGGCGCTTCCGTTTGTTTTCGAAAAACTTTTCAAAATATTTTCTTTTCATTTTTTTCGCCACATTTGGGGGCACCAATAAATAATTCCGTGTTGCCTCAGTACGCACCGACATTGCGGCAGCTGTCGTTTTGAGACGGGACCTGTTGCTGACTGCCCCACTGACTTCGAGCGGGAAAGTTGTCAGAAAGGCTTCCACCTGCGTTTCTCCTCACGGATGGGCTGAAGGCTAACCCTCGCCGAGTTCCGAGGCCTCTCGCAATGCTGTGCCACATTCTCCCTTGAGATAAATAATTCCACACATGATAGATTTTAAATACCCGATCGTATCTCCCACAAGGCTGCCTTTTTATACAAAAAGAGCCGATATTTTAACAACTTATATCAAACGGAGCAGAGCTCCCGTTTGTGTTTAATTTACAATATGTGAACATGGCTCCAAACTCATTATTTTATATTAAATAAGTGACACTATATATATTTTAATTGTTATATATATATAGAATGTACTTTACTGTATATTCTGTGAAGTGCTTTGAAACGTCTCAATGACGTGATAAGGCACTATATCAAATTCTAGAATTATTATTTTATATTAATTTAATAATCTTTGCATTTGATATAGCCCCTTAGCACGTCGTTCAGATAGCTCAAAGTGCTTCAAAGAATATAATGAAAAGTGCAGTGGCTGTATATTTGTGGGCGAAATGCGGCAGCCAATTGTGCACAACAGCGTCCCACAAACAGTCGTGTGTTGGGTGACCAAATTGTTATTTTTTTACATTTTATTTTTATTTTTTTATCATTAAGCTCCGAGTTTCACTGTGACTAATCTTAAGGGTGTCGTGGTTCTGTCAGTACTTCCCTTCAGTGGAATACGCCTTAGGAACAGTGAGCTCTGGAAAATGCAGTCAGACACCTGGCAACAAAAATATATTTGTTTGAAATCTTTAGGGTTTATTTTGAGTGAAGCTGTACGGTTAGGACAGAATTCTTCTCTCCCATCAGAGCAACAAGAAATGCGATGCATTATTATACTGCACAGAAAGAAAGTAGTGTTAACGTTGTTTTGACGCACCCCGATGTTCAGAAGTGTAGTGGTAACATCTTGAGATTATAAGCAGCGGGAAAGCTTGCGGGAAAGCAATATCAGTGGCAAGCTATACATTTTCCTCCTTTGACTGACTTGTGTGTAAGATGAAAAGGATGTACGTGAAGACGATATTGCACGTTGAAAGCTGAATTTATGTCTCAGTGTTTTTTTTGATATTGTAGGGACTCCAAATCCAAAGATAACTTTCAAGATGTCCGAAGTAACAATAAATGCTGACGGAAGGGTGAGCACCTAGTCATAGTCACCAAATTTCCAGCGCGAGGGGTTTCTCTTGACAATAACCGCGGCGCTGTTGTTTCTCCTCTCTAGATCGTGAGCGTCGTCGACAAGGAGCTGGTCCAACCCTTTGAGGACCTTTTTCAAGGGACGGAATACATTGCACGGGTCGGGTGGACTCGAGAAGGGAAATAGTGCGTATGCCACAAATATCGCTCACATCTTGTAGCCCGCAATTCCAGGCGCAAAGCTATGTCATTCATCCCCGAATCATTCACGAGCTGAAATTCTCATCAGCGTCCAGAGGAGCGGCATTGTACTATTGCGCTCTGCAAAAATGAACCGAGTGTTCATGTGTCTGAATCTATGAAATATTGATTTCCTCGCAGTGCCTGGGCCATCATGCTCGATCGACCCCAAACCAGACTCCAGATTGTCCTGATTTCCCCTGCTTTATTCATCCCCGTAGTGGATGATGCAACAGAGCAGCAGAAACTGGTGGAGTCTGTGCCTGACAGCGTGACACCATTGATTGTGCTTCAAGAAACAACAGACATTTGGATAAATGTACGTAGCGGCTATATTATGTCCACGCCTGTTAACCCAACCCGCCGAGCATTGTGATTGCAAGTTTTCACTCCAGTGTTATTTTTGCGTGGGATGTGGACACATGCTCCAGTAAATATTCACGTGGGAAAAAAAAACATCCCGGGTAACTACAGTCAGCCAAACACTGGACTTTGGACCAGAAGATTCTGGGTTTGATTCCTGGTGGATGCACTAGCCTTTCAGGAGATTGTAAAAATAAGTACGATATGCCACGTATCTTCTTGTGGGGGAGGTGATACACTGGAGGTGAACCGACTTCAGGGTGGTGAGGCATTTGTTTGAAGAAGCTTGTGTTTGTTGCCGCTGTGCTCGTTTGAGTGCTGGCGTTAAGGCAATTAGTAAGAACCAGGCAGGGAAATCTGGCGATGCTATTGTTGGCCTGACAAGTGCTGTCTCAGGTTGCCAGCAGTGGAGAGATGCTCAGTTGCCTTACTTTGACACACTCGTGTCATTGAGTTGCATCTCAGTCTATTTGGATCCTGCCAACGCTTTCAGTGCTGTGTCAGTAATTTAAGGTTCGTGCCTTTTAAGCGAGTCTCCTCCCGAGTACATCATTATGAAGCAAGGTGCGATCTGGTGACTAATTCTGAATTCACACTCCTCCTCTCCCTGCAGATACACGATATACTTCACATATTTCCTCAGACAAAAGAGGATGAGATCCAGTTCATTTTTGCCTCTGAATGTAAAACTGGCTTCCGACATCTTTACAGAATCACAGCTGCCTTGGAGGAGAGCAAGTACAAGCGATCGAGCGGCAGGACGCCCTCTCCAGGTAAAATCCCCGACTGAGCTCCAGCTAAAGAAAAGATACGACTTCTCTCAAATTCCATGTACCCATCCACCCACACACAAATGCACGTACAGGAGTTGTTCGACTCCTCCAGCTCCCCATGCCCTGTCTCCCATGTGACAAATGGCCTGTGTGCTCTTTACGCACTTGAGTGTTGTTGATACTTGACTATTTTCGGCTAAAGCGCTCCTTGTGTTTGCCTTCGCAGAGCGGAAGCTGATTTATTGACATGTCCTTTTTCCCAGATGATTTTAAGTGTCGAATTAAAGAAGAACTACCCCTGACCAGTGGCGAGTGGGAGGTGCTGGGGAGACATGGGTCTAATGTACGTATCGCACCACCCAGCAAAATTCTCTCTTAATTTTTCCTCGTTTCGGAAAAGGAGGCACTTTTGTTCTTTCACAAGCCACGCGCTTTGTTTGTTTGTCTTGACAGATTTGGGTCAATGAAGCTTCGCAACTTGTTTATTTTCAAGGCACAAAGGACACTCCTTTAGAGCACCATCTGTACGTGGTGAGCTGTCAAACCCCTGGCGAGGTTGTGCGATTGACACAGCTAGGCTACTCTCACACCTGTACTGTCAGCCAGGTAACAACTTTCTCTGTTGGCAAACCCGTGATTATTAACAATATAGGTGGGATGCATGGAATTCTCAGTTTGGTTTGGATACTCATAAGCATGGTGCCTAGCTGACCAAAATAAAATGCAGCTACAAGATTCGACAACATATTTACTGTAAACGAGAATAATTCTACCATTGAGACAGCGCAGCAGGATATCGAAACGTCCCGCTTCACAGATACGGTCACGCCGATTTCCACCCTGTCCAGTTAGTTGATGCGCCTTGGGACATCCTCCCAACGTGGAATTTTGTATTGTGTCGACGGTGCATGCAGCGGAGTGACAATGGACGTCTCTATTATTTGCAGAATTTTGACATGTTCGTAAGCAAGTTCAGCAGCCAGGAGGAACCACACAGCGTCCATGTTTTCCGGCTCACGGGACCAGAGGAAAACCCTCTCCACAAGCAGAGGGAATTTTGGGCCACAATGTTGGAATCACCAGGTACAGTCATTCTGCAGTCGATGGTCAGCGCTAAGCATTTTGTTCTCTGAATCCACACGAGGTAACACAGTGATATAGTTGTGCGAAAAGAACACGGGGGCAGAAGTTAGCGTGTGAAATTCTGACACGGAGGGAAATGGGGGCAAGCGTTGCCACAGTGAAATGCACATACTCTCTGTTACCTGCCTCTCTCTGACCTCCAACCCTAATAAAACATGTGGCCCAAAGCCTCGCCCATGAACCTCTTCCCTTTCTCCTCTGCTTGTTATTACAGGTTGCCCTCCGGATTACATTCCTCCAGTAATGTTCAGCTTTGACAGCACGTCAGGGTACACGTTACATGGGATGATGTTCAAGCCTCATGACCTGCAGCCGGGCAAGAAATATGCCACTCTCCTCTACACGTACGGTGGGCCCCAGGTAGGTTTGTGCTCTGGGACGCTATCCTGCGTGAGGAGTGCTATATGAACACAACTTGTTGTTAGTTAGTTGTCACTTGTGCCTCCTTTCCTCCCGCCTTTACCTTTGTGAAACAGTTTTCCTCACTCGTTCTTTTTGATTTCTCAACCGTACCCACCTCCCACTGTCAGGGAAGGCAGTGGGGCAGCCATTGTTAGTTCCACGCGTAGTGTGAGATTGGATGTGCGAACATCAAGCTCGATGCTATTGTTGCGATCGGGTGTTGGCATCACTGAGTTAGTTAGTCCCTCTGTTTGTAGGTTTCAATCTGTTGCTGATTGAAACTCTAACTGTACCTCATTCTCCACCCACAGGTGCAGTTGGTGAACAATCGCTTTAAAGGAGTCAAGTACCTGCGTCTGAACACACTGGCGGAGCTTGGCTATGTGGTCGTTGTCATCGACTCCAGGGGCTCCTGTCACAGAGGCCTTAAGTTTGAAGGTGCCTTGAAGTGCAGCATGGTAGGTGGGAGCAACACGGTGTCAGATCTATTGGTAACCGAGTGGGTTTGGGGGGTTGAGGTGGAGAGGGAGGGGTGAGGGATTGGCAAGGTAGGCGTCAGGGTGGAGGAGGTGGGGGTTCACCCACAGTCCGATAAATAATATGTAGATGTGCAGTTTAACTCTGTCTTTCTTTTACTGGGGAGTATGTGGAGTTGGAAGTAAAGTTTGTGATTGTGACTTTCCTTGGCAGGGTCAGGTAGAGGTGGAAGATCAGGCGGAGGGACTGCAGTATCTGGCAGCAAAGTACAGGTTCATCGACAAGGATCGCATTGCAATTCACGGCTGGTCGTATGGAGGCTACCTGTCCCTCATGGCACTGGTGCGCAGACCAGAAATATTTAAGGTGCGTGTGTTCACTTGTTCCGATTCACGCGATATCTATCCTAGCATTCATTCACCAGTAACAACAACAACTTGCGCTATTGCAGCACCTTACAGAGATGGTACCAGATACCAACAGGGACAGCGGAGGGGTGTGGGAGAGAATGAAATGACCACAGGCAGCTTTTCAGGTAGGTTTTCAGGAGGCTGTTGGTGGATAGATTACTGGAGGGTGGGGTTATAGTGGTCGAAGATGGTCAGGAAGGTGTACTTTGTGCGTTTCGCCCACAAAATACCCAGTCAATTCACTTTACAATGTATTCTGCTTATCCCTTTTTTGAGAAGTCTCAACGACATGATAAAGTGCTACATTATTATATTATATTTATTATTAGTATAATTATTAAATGCCCTTGAACTGGAACTTGTTCCATTGCAGGTTGCAATAGCTGGAGCCCCAGTCACACTGTGGATGTTTTATGATACTGGTTACACAGAACGCTACATGGGCCTGCCAGACCAAAACGAACACGATTATGATCTTGGATCAGTAGCAATGCAAGTTGATCACTTGCCTCTCGAGTAAGTAATCACCAGTTGTTGGTCTCTGTTGTGTCTGACAGTTCTCAGCCAGGTGCGACTTGTATCCTGTTTAGTGCATTATTTGCTACAGGCTCTGGTGACTGTTATCGACCCTAAGATCTGTGGAACTCGCGACCGTTTTGCTGCACTCTCCACTTTGCGCCGAACAGGTATTAAGGAGCAAACTGTGCCAAGGCATAACAACCAAAATTGTTCTCTCACCTACAGACCAAATCGACTACTGCTCCTACATGGATTCCTGGATGAAAACGTTCACTTTGCTCATACCACTCTATTTCTCAGCTTCCTCGTCCGAGCGGGCAAACCCTACGACTTGCAGGTAATGTATTGGCCTGTGTGTATCACCCAGGAAGCTGTTTGCCAGGGTGTGAAATGGGAGTTCTCCCTTCCCTTTCTGTCTATATTTGGGAGGAGGAGAGAATAGTGCAGCCCAGACTGGTCTCTGTGGACACTAGACCGATGTACCTCTCAATGGAATTAGTTTGCCAGCCCCAGTTATTTTGGCCATGATCACAAAGGCTGGCTGATTGGCATTGTGACTTTGGGTCAGATGCCATGCATACTGCTCCACAGATCATTGTCTCAGAAAAGTTCAACCTCTTCAGACTGTTGATCATTTGGTATGGAGTTTTTGTGGCGGATGGAGCTGAGAGCCTGTTATTATAGTAATAATCCTTGTATTTGATATTTCAAATACAAATTATAATATATTCCAGTGGAGTTATAAACGTTAGCAGATACGCGTGTCCCTTTCCCATTTTTATCACCGTTTTCCTCCCCTTTCAGATGTACCCTCAGGAGCGGCACAGCATTCGTGTCCCAGAGTCTGCGGAACATTATGAACTGTACCTGCTCCACTACCTTCAGGAGAACTTGGCTTCCCGGCTCGCTGCTATGAAATAGAAGACGCTGTGTGATTTTTTTCTCTACATTTCCCATCTCAGCCAGTAACTCAACAGGATAAGAAGCAGGAGAGTGACAGCAACCCATTTCTCACAGATAGCCGTACTTTCTCCTACTGTCATGAATAGCAACATTCCTCCACCACTTCATCGTAGCATCGCTATATCTCACAAATTGTGACATCCCGCTCCCCACTCCCCTCCTCAAAAAGTGGTGTCCCTCCATCTTGCTAATAGTGCCTGACGATGACTTTTGCCAAGAATCTAAATGGATCCAATCCATATTCAATCTATGGTCGCACAATCCTCTGCATTCAACAAGAGTGTCGGCATTAAGGCAGAGCGTTTTTGAAGAAAGCACATGAGTGGATTTGTGTGTGTGTGTGTGTGTCAGCCCAACCCTAATCTTTACTAAGTAACAGATAATTAAAATTCCCAGGTTGCCCAATTCTTTTATTCCCTCTTGAGTGACTCCATATGGGATCCTCAGAGAGGGTGTCATTTGATCATCTGCTTTCAGTGCTCAGTCCTACTGCTATCTATTTCTGTCACAATAACAGCTCACTCTCTCTCTCTCTCTTTCCGACCCTGTTCTTCATCTCCTAAATTGACGCAAGCACAACCTACCCATGAATATTCCGTGGATTCCTCAACCAAGGTGAAGTGCAGATGTTTCTATAAACTTCTGAGCATTTAAAATGGTTGTTGAATTGACGTCACACAAAACATCTTTTGTAGACTATTTACTCTCTTCATGAACTAGAAGTGAAAGCCTTTCTTTTGATTAATGACTGATCTTCTCAGCTTCCAAAGTGCCAAACACTTTTTCTTTACAACTGGTATTTGCAGTGGAAGGTTTAAAGAAACCTAGCGGATGTTTAAAGAAACGTCTTTGCTGACTTAGGTTCTGATGCAGCACTCCGCTGTGACAATAACAGTCATGGCAGATACTGGGGATTGTTACTTTAATGTGGGAGGATGTTCACGGAGATGCTGCTTGGGAACAGTGATTTCTTCAACGTCACTGTCAAAACGCTCTTCATACTATTATCTGAGCATTAATAATGAGATGGGCCTGCCAGTGTAGTTCTCCTTCACTGTGATTCTGTCCGATGCACTGCATTTATCATCATCTCCATCTTTCCTTCTGTATCATTAGCCAGGGAGATGGATCAAGGGCAGGTTAGATGAGCCGGAAGTGAATGAGTAAGGTTGTAGAACTAGATCTCAGTTCAAAGGAAGTGTATTTGATCACACAACTCTTTAAAGATAGGAACATAGGTGACAAATCAGTAGACCACGCTGCCTTTTTAATATTATCATGGCATTCTAGGGAAGGCATTTTGTAGCAAGTCCAATAATAACTGAAATTGTGGTTTGTGTTTTTAAGTATCCACTTGATGATAGGTTTGGTTGCATCCTCACTGGTTCATTAAAAAGGAGCAGCTTTCTGCACTTAAAAGCCAAGGGGACATTGCATCCTGGTGGACAGATCTGTTTCTCCTGCTCTTCAGTGAGTCAAGAGGAGCCGTACTGCCAAGTACCATAAATGTCTGATCAGTTGTAGGTCTTTATACAAGAACCATGCAGTTCAACCTCTTTAGTGAGGCTTGAAAAGACTCATGTTTCTGCGGCGCTCTGACCACGTTGATGGATTTATGATAGCTTCAATTAGCTTGCGTGTTACATGAAAGAATTTGTTGGAAAATGTACTGAATGTAAATAATACTAAATCAACACCTTGGTTACTGTCGTGCTTTCAGTCACTTGTAATACATGTAATATGAAGGATGATTTTTTTGGTGGGGGCGGGGGGGGGAGAGGGGTCAAGTAGCACTGTCCGAGTGATAAGATCAGCAACTGATGGTGTGATGGTACATTTGCCCCAGAGATTTGAATTAATGCTCAGTAAGAGGGACCTTGCATGTGCAGAGAAAGCAAGGATCAATCTATAATCCTATGAAAACTCTGTGAGATTATCCGAGAGACACCGAGTGTCCAGCAGACACAGGCAAGCATCATTGCATACTGCATCCAGTTCGCCTACCTCCTCAGTGAGACATTGCTAGATGGGCACAGACTTCAGTTTGGACAGCAAGACCAGTATTCTCAAAATGAAGCTCTTTTGTATTTTTGGTGCAGTTCTATCAGTTAACACTTCCTGGCTGTGTTTGTGGGACATCGCTGTGCTGTGCCTACAAAGAAAAGTCACCACACTTCAATGGAAATCCTGTGAAGCGCTTTGAGATGTTTCAACGACGAAAGGCGCTAAATCAAGTTTAAGGATTCTTAATTTTATAAACAGGAACACATGAAATTCACAACAGGACAGACAGTAAGAACCTGAAAGAAAAAAAATGTGTAGTGATGCTTGCAGCTTCCATCAGAAGTCATGTATATTGAGTTCTGATGTTGAGTTTAAATCCAAAGCATTAAATGTTTTTTTTCCACTTTCAGATCTTTATTGATTTGAACTGTAGATTTTCAGCAGTTGCAATTATTTTTGTTTCTTTTTATTTCAATAAATATTGGCTGATGTTGTCTGAGATACATAAGTTCAGGTATCTCTGGCAAAGCACACACTATTGAAGGAACGTTTGTACCATTCTCACAATTCTTAAAATAAACAACGATTTAAACTGCTTTTTTTTCCCATTTTCTTTTTGGTGGGTTAATGCTGTTCGAAGCTCTAAGGGTTAATCTTTGTCAAAACCTGTTGAAATTAACCAAACCAAAATGACCTGCCAGCGGAATACCATTTAGATAAGGACATCAGTCTGGAATCCTTCAATGCAAGAGGAAAGTGATGAAGTGAACAGCTTCATGAGGTTAGTGTTGGCCCTGGTAATGACCCCTTTCTAGTCCAGTTTCATGCTGAACCCACCACTTGACACTATCTGTTCAAGTTAACCAAACAGTTTAGATCCTTCCCGAAAGAAACAATTTGAAAAGGATTATAAACCCACCTAAGACCAGTCTCAGCAGCTTCCAATGTTAGTGATAGCTTGGGAAATATGTCATTGACCGTAAAATGTTTGATCCTTTGGCTCTCATTGCCCTATTTCGCCCACAAAATACAGTCAATTCACTTTACAGTATATTCTGAAGCGCTTTGAGATGCTGCAACGATATGAAAAGGCGCTATATCAAATGTAAGGATTATTATGAATATATAAAGGGAACGTTCTGTATTGATGACACTGCAGTGTGATTGGCAAACCACACACTGGATAATGATACCAATTAGTGTTACTGGAGAATTTCAGTGTGACTTATCAATGGCTGCAAAGGGTGTTGTTTCATCCCAATCACTAGCTACAGATCCACAGCTCAAGATTCTATATTATTTCTCAATATTTTACCCAATTTGCTGTTCATCTACTCAGTTACTACGTGACTACCGGTCACTCTCAATGTTGCTAATATCCTCAAGCAATTTTCGATCATCCTCAAACTCAGTGCAAAGTACCTTTGGCGAGGTTAATGGATTTAATGAACAGCTGGAACCCTCAGTATTAATTCCAGGCAGACTTCACTGGTCACAGCTGCTCAACTCAAGTGATTGTAATTGATAACTCCTCTGTTTTCTATTAACCAACAAATTAATGATCCAGATCCCACAAGTTCTGGCTAAACCAACAAGTCGCTGATACATTACGGAAAAAAATGGGATCAACATGCAGCCAGCCCTCTCCCAAAAAAGCATAGTCTTTAAACAAGTGCGATGTTACATCTTGATGGCAATGGTTTTCAATGCAATTGATTCGAAAACAAGCTTTAGGGGCAATACAACTCACCATTGATAAACTGCTTATATATCAAGAGCTGATTTATTGTTCAATTAAGCGTGTTGCATTATATGGTTTCGGGGAACATTGGTTGTGATCTATTCCTTATTTGTCACATTTACAGCCGTCCATTAGTACCTTTTAAGGCCATTCTTCAGCGAGGGAAAATGAACGTGATTTTGAACACCTTTTAACATCAAACCACTGAAGCACGGTAATTACACAGCCTTTAATAATGCTAAGTGTATCACAAAATGTTTGTCAGCTGCATCTGCTATCGTTGGACATTGAACCATTGGTCTACTTCTAAATCTAAATAGAGAATTAATCCAAGGGTGCAGCTTGCTGCTACAAGATGATAAATGAATGTTAATGCAGCCAAGCTTTTAACTGTAAAGGCTTAATAAGGAAATAAAGTGACGGGGTTAGCAGAGTAGCTATTCTTTCAACAATTTATGTTCCCATTGCAGGGGAAAATTGTTGAGGGCTGAGCTTACAAGAAATCTAATAATAATCCTTGCATTTGATATGGCGCCTTATCGTGTCGTCGAGACATCTCAAAGCACTTCACAGGCTATACTGTTAAGTGGAGTGACTGTGTATTTTGTGGGCGAAGTGAAATGGTGGAGGAGGCTAGGATGGTCAACTCAAGTAAAAGCAAATGGCTTGATTCTGCAATCGGAAGACATACAGAGAGTATTCTGGGAGATTGAGATGAAAAGGGCAGAAGTTTTTTCTCCTTAAATAATAATGATAATAATAATCCTTGCATTTGATATAGCGCTTTTCACGTCTTCTAGACATCTCAAGGCGCTTCACAGAATATGCTGTAAAGTGGATTGACTGTATATTCGTGGGCGAAATGCGGCAGCCGATTGCGCACAGCAGCGTCCCTTATCCACGCCTACCTTGCGAAAAAAAATCTAAACTTTATCAAGCTTGAAGAATAAAGGTTTTCTCTGATATGTGTTATGTACCTAAGTACCGTGACAGTGTCATGTAACTTACGGGATTTCTTGATACGATTCCTAAATAAGGAACAACCTAAAGAAGTAAGGAATCTGCAAAAGGGTGCACTGCCTCAGCCTACCCCCATCTGGTGAAGTCGATTGCAGAGCTGTGTGGCTGAAACAGACAGTCATACCCAAAGGAGGGCGCCCGAGGACTGGAAAGTGATATAAATGCAGCAAGCTAAACATCCTGGGGGGGGGGAATAGCCTTCATCAATGTGGTTAAGAGGATATACTATCATTGTTGCTATTTAATTTTACAATACAGCTGTACTGTTAGAGTACATTAAATAATAGGTGCACTTCTTCAGAGAAAGAACATGCTCCAGTCAAAGGCACATAAAGACATCAATAAATAACTGCACAGTTTAATGTCTGATGGTTTTACTTCTTTACTGATGGTTGACAGGTATACTGGTTACATTTTGACACTGGTGTATGCAACTAATAAAAGAGAAGCAATGCAAATTGCTCTGTTGATGCAGAAGGTTCTGCAGAGCACATTTACTCTCTCTCACACACACACACACACACAGAGGGTTGCTAATGCTGGAGGGCAGCTCTGCTTTGCTTTTGAGACAAAGTAAGAGGCATTTTTACAATGCAGTTTCTTGCTGCAGAACTAAAAGCTCTGAATAGATTCCCCCAACAGCTCCGAGTGCAGCACAATGATGACTTTACAATCAGCTCTTGGAGATATCGTGCCAAGTCCGTGTGGTTATATGGCGTGCGCTATGGGACACTATCCCGTGTGAATGGCGCTATATAAATGCAAGTTGTTCTTGCCACTGTCAACTGTCAGGTGACTCATTTCCAGTGGAGTTTGAGTAGACACTAGCCCCAGAGATAACAAAACTTCCCTCTCCTGTGAGATCTGTTTGGGACAAAGCTGTTATGTTGCCCAAAATATGTCCTAGTCTCTTAATGTTAGAAGGGTTCGTATCTTCTACAAACGCTTGTCATCTGCCTGTCCAATTCTCAGTCCTTAGGCTGCCACTTCAGTTCCATTGTCTAATTGCCCATACTCTCACCGTGTACCCCGACACCATGTACCCTATTGGCAAAAGAAACAGAGGGGAGACGAGGAGACACTTTTTTATGTAGAGAGTTATGATCTGGAATGCATTGTCTGAAAGGGCGTTGGAAGCAGATTCAATAATAACTTTCCAAAGGGAATTGGATATGTATTTGAAAGGGGAAAAAAATGAAGGCTATGGGGAAAGAGCTGGGGGAGTGGGACAAGTCGGGTAGCTATTTGAAAGAACCAGCACAGGCACGATGAGCTGAATGACTTCCTTCTGTGCTGTAGGATTCAATGCCTCTATGATCACCTTTACTTATTTATGACAGTGCTGAACCCCTAAGTGGAGAAAGAAATGATCAACTGATGGTTTGTGTTTCTGAGACAATCTTTTGAAAGAATCAACTTAACTCTCAAGCTTCTGTTTTTACCTTTTGATATTGGGCCCAATAGAGAATTATAAACTTTTAATAGAATATCTAGTTTATGTGAATGAAAAGATGGCAACACATGATCATTAGTGTACTGTGAGTCATTGTTTCACATCAATAGTTCAATTGAATCAAATCAGATCCTTTTCTTGGCATGGAACGTTGGCACTGATGCCCGAGCACTGAGAACACAAGAACAAGGGCTGAGCTGCAAGTTGATAGGATTTATGCAGTGGAGTCAATACAATCTGGTCACCATGTGGCAATACTAACAACATTTGTTTCAGCCTGTACAGCTATAGGAGGATAGTTCACAACGTGTAATAAATCTTCTTTTTATGTTAAGATCCTGCAAAGTTAAGACAGTTTCATAGAGTGCAAGCGTCCTTGGAATGCTCTGTTTTCGCACTAATGCTATCTGACTGCCTTTGAAGTGTGTATAAGAAGTTTATTGTGTACTTAGTCGTACTTTCCAGCTGTTACAACAACCTCTTCCAATGTACCTTTAATACCCATTTGCATTTTTTTTCTTAAGGACAAGTTAGTGTACTTTTTTAACGTACGTATATTTGCTACAGTTATCTTTATGAACTTGGTTGTAAATGCATCACATCTACAGCAATGCAGTTAGTAAGATTGTTTGGTAAGCACACAGGGCAAGGAAATTGCTGGCTCTCTGCATATCCCTCTCTGCATATAATAATGTTTGCATTTGATGTGACGCATAACTTTGAATTGTCTCCAAATGCTTCACAAAAAATTGCTGTCATGTGTAATGAATGTATATTTGTAGGTAAACAGGACATAGGAACATAGGAACAGGAGGAGGCCGTTCAGCCCTTCAAGCCAGTTCCGCCATTTAATTAGATCATGGCTGATCTGTACCTCAGCTAATCCTTTCAATTCCAATTTCCCGCTTTCTCCCATATCCCTTAATACCCTGAGCTACCAACAGTCTATCAAGGACATTTTTAACATATGCCTGAATGGTCAGACAGGAACTCATTTTAACATTTCAACTAAAAGATGGTACCTCCAGAAATGCATTGTTCCCCACCCCCCAATACTGCACTGGAGCATTAGCCTGGATTGTAAATTCAAGTCCCTGACGTGGGGGGTTGAACCCACAGCTTTCTAACCCATAGACTAGAGTGTTACCAACTGAATCAAGCTGCCACCATGTGTCTGTTCAAACAGCAAGAATTCAGCTGTTTCTGTGTATATATAGCTAAATTCTATTTTTAGTGCACTTCAGATACCATTCCATGAGCTGGTGAGGCACTCCAGAGAGACCAGTCCTTTGGACTCTATTTAAGGGGTAGGATTTTGTTTTCATTAATAAAATTACTTCCATCTGGCGCCATTCCAGTCAACTCTCAACTCTCATATGGATCAAGGGTTGAAATTAAATTTATTACTGATTTGAAAATCTTTATCCCAAAGTATCTAATCCTTTTCATGGTCGGGTTACAGCAAGAGATTTTGCAGTGTTAATGTGGGACTAGTGATGAAGTACTGTGCTCCCTGCAAGCCAGTGTACAGTACGAATGAGAGAAGTGACACTAGCTGGAAAACTGTAGCCAGGAATTGTATTATAATAATAATAATCCTTGCATTTGATATAGTGCCTTATTGTACCTTTGAGACATCTCAAAGTGCTTCACAGAATATACTGTAAAGTGAATTGACTGTGTATTTTGTGAGGAAAACGTTGTGTTTGAAAGGTTAGAGGTGAGTTGCGTGTCTGAAAAGTTAGAGGAGAAATACGGCTATCGATATTTGAATCAGTAATGTCACTGTTTGTGTTGCTTGGCATGACTGACACTGGGCATTTTTACTCTGTAAACTTACAGCATTAAACTCCCAAATGCTTCAATGGAAATGTAGGCGATCCATCCCCAGATCCCAGTGAAGATCTGCACTGGCTATAAATTGAATATTTCACTGTCAATAATTACCCTGTTACTGCCAGGATACAGACTCTGTGAATACCTTTAGTGGAAGGCATTGCAAGATATCTGGGCTAGCATTCTCATGATCCCTGTGTATTGGTGACTAATCTTATTATTATTATTTTACCCACAAAACCTGTGATAAAGTGTTGTATCAAATGCAAGGATCATTATTATTATTAATCTTAAAAATTTACTCTCATTATTCCTTTACTCTTTCCCTTTCTCTTCCACAGCTGTGCTGTGTTTGGCGCAGAATGCAATCACAAGATGCGCCCAATCTCTGATTAAATTCTCCCAGCGGCCGCTGTGATTAAATAAAATGCGAAACGCCATTTGTAATCTACTCCAATCTCCGTGGCACAGAAGAGGGCCATTCATCAGTGAAAAGGCCTCATGTATTGTTTCATTATATTCGAGTAGTCAAGCTCAAACAATAGTGGTTATAGCTGTCAGCTGACACATTGCTTTCCGAGTTTCTGTTGGCCTAGTTCCGGGGTTTCAAGCCAACACTTTATACATTCCTTTACATAACAAATGGGACATAAAATATCAAACTATTTAGTGCCTTCTTCCAAGATGCTTTCCTGTGCCCTCCCTTTCAGATAACAGCTTCGGTGTCAAATATTCCCTTTTTTTAAGACGAGAAAAACAAATTCGCCTCCGCTCCGCTCAACAAATTGCAGTGCTGTCATTCAGTGCAGCTCACAGATTTGTGAAAGCCATTTGAAAAAAAATCGCCGTGTCAGATTGCAAAAGCAATTAATAATGCAATTAGTATAATAGAATGATGCAATTGGTTTAGAGGGGAGGAATAATCATTCGCGAGTGTGGTGAAGTTATGACAAAAATTTCTCAACTGTAAGAACAACACACACAAAGTAAGCTCAAACCGTAACTGTTTGGGGAACTTTGCTGCGCGCAATTGGCTGCCGCGTTTCGCCCGCAAAATATACAGTCAATTCACTTCACCGTATATTTTATGAAACGATTTGAGACGTCTCAACGATGTGAAAAGGCGCTATATCAAATAGAAGGGTTATCGTTGTTATTATTAAGCTCTTAGGAAGAGATCGCATGAAGAACTCTGAACCACCTCCATTCCCCCTCGCTTTCCGTGGCTCTGTTGCTCTACTCAGTCAACACTTTGATCTTCACTTCTATGCACGGACTGTGTTTGCATTGCAAAGCTATTCTGCAGCGTTTTCAAATCAACCTTGATTTTGCAGGCAGGGTTCCAGCTCTGAGACTACTGCTGGGCTCCACAACCCTCTTCCCTTACCCACCCTCCCTTGTTGGGCTAGTTCCATCCTTCCCTGTCTCACAACCTGCTGGTTCGCCTTCAGCAACTATTGCATTGGACAGTTCCTTATAGCCAACAAGTGGGAAGGAACTATCAGTAATGATTTACGGCTGCAATTTGTACTCTGTTGGAAGGAAACAGTGAGAGGAATATTAGTGTTGCTCAGTTAGCTCCGATCTGTTGTGTTTGTGGATATAACCTGACTGCATGGTTAGCTTGGGTCAATAGTACTGAGTCACACTGTCTGTTGCTTAACACTATCCCAGTCTATGATTCTTCCTGCATTCCCAGCGCCACCCCAATGATAAGTTTGACTGCAGCAATTTCAAAATATTCCAATACTTCCATATGGCTGACTCCATCATTCAGTATTAATTGTTCTATGTATCATGGTCCTGACGCACAGTGACGATGATGGATAGTAAGTGGAGTACAAGAGGGACAAGTTTTAGTACTATAATATAATGATCCTTGCATTTGATCATTTTGTCGGGAGGATGTTTCAAAATGTTTCACGGCAGTTACAGTAACTGCATTTTTTAAGGGAATACGCACTGTAACATGTTGTAGTATCAATCAATTCTACCGCTTGAGTTATTTATATCCAACATGTCAAAGTACTGCACTTCCAAAGGTCACATCGGCAACTGTCAATTTCCAATCCTGTACTTCTGTATATATCACTGATACCATGGTTTAATACTAAATTACTACTGTCTGGATCATGATCATAATCGTGTTGTGCACATATGAAGTGGATGTTCTGTGACATAGATATAGTATGTGTTTGGTGAGAATTGTCTGTATGGGTGTATGGGCATGCCTATGCACGCACAACTGGCTTACGGTACGAAGTGGGTATTAAATGTGCATGTCTGGAGTGATATCTCCAGATGAGTAGATGAGTATTCTTTATGTGTAATGTAGATAGTGTACGCATTGAATGAGGAAGGTATACAGATGTATATATTGTTTTTAACTGTTAGTGGTAAGTGTTGTATTCAGATGCATGTGTGACAGGGTCAGGATGTGGTGAGCACCATACCCATATCTTTGGCATGACCCATTTGACTGAAGATTTACATCTATACCTTCGGATACGCTGGAACATTTCAATTGTTCGATTTCCATGGGTCACTTCACTCCACGACTGTTCTTGGGGCACTGCTGCTGCGCGCAATTGGCCGGCGCGCCCGCAAAGTCTACAGTCACTTCACTTCACAGTATATTCTGCGAAGAGCTTCAAGACGTCTGACGACACGATAAAGCGCTATGTCAAACGCAAGGATTGTTGCATTATCATTATGTCGCACGTAACTGTTTTTTTTTTTGGTGCAGTTGACGTTCAAGCGGGATTGCAGCACGGTCTTCACTCCGTGTTGAAATCTATTTTCATTAAAGTATAATGACTTATAAGGGAATTTATAAGGGGATCGGGGGCATTCACGCTTAAAGATGCAAGCCAACTGGTCTGTGTGTATTAATAACGGGCTGACTCAGGTTTGCACTTATTCGGCCGTGCGTACGGACATCTCCTCCCTCTCCGCCCCCCCCCCATCCCCCCCACCCGGCACGACATCGGGGGAGGGTGGGGGGGGGAGGTGACCGCGAGCACTGGTCAGCGCTCCGGGTCGCCGCCCTGCCCGAGGAGCGCCGCAGATCGAGGTGCCGGCCGCGGGAACTCCTGCGCGCGCTTTAACGGTGCCCCCCCCCCGCCTCGCTCTCCCCTCCACCTCCCGCTCTCCCACTCCCCCTCCTCTCCCCTCCCCCCCCACCCCCCCCCCTCACCCTCTCCATCTCGCACCCCACCCCACCCACCCACCCACCCCGGCTCGTTATCGGGCCGCGCAAGCGCTCCGGGACGCTGCCCCATCTAAGTGCTCGGCGTTGCGGCAGGTGGGGGGCGGTGGGGGGGGGGGGAGACCGTGTGACGTGCACGCATGCGCACCAGAGTCACTTCGGTGGAGCAGGTCCTGCAGCCCCGGTGCTCGGGGCGGGGCCCGGGGGTCGGGGGCGGGGCCAGGGCTGGGGGGGGGCGGGGCCAGGGCTGGGGTCGAGGGGGGGGGCGGGGCCGAGAGAGGGAGGGATGCTGAGTGCGCACGCAGGTAGGAGGTCCGGGCGGGCGGGCGGGTGGCAGTTGGGAGTCAGCGCGCGCAGTGGGGCTCGGGGGTGGCAGTTGGAGCCGTCCGCACGCGCGCATGTGTACAGGGCAGCCAGAGGGCTCGCGGGTCCGCCGTCTCTCTCGCTCGCTCACACACACACACACGCGCGCACGTAAGATGGCGATGGACGAGAGAGAGCGGCTGGTTCCGTCCAGCGGTTTATTTTGAAGAGATTTTTCTCTCTTTCTCTCTCTCTCTGTGTGTGTGTGTGTGTGTGTGTATATATATGTGTGAGTGGGTGTTGTCTTTCTCTCTCTCTCTCTCTCCCTCCGTTGTTGCTGCTGCCGCCGCCGCCCCTCCGCGCTCTCAAGTCAGAAGACCGTGTTTACATGGCGTTCGGACAGCTGTGTCTTCACTGCGTTCTCACTTGGACCCTCGCCGCCATACTCTCGGAAGGTGAGCCTGTGGACTGGGATGGAGTTTAGTTTTGTGGGTGGCTGCGTTCACCCCCTCCTTCCCCCCCCCCCATCTCCCCTCACCCCCCTCACCCCCCCCATCTCCCCTCACCCCCCCATCTCCCCTCACCCCCCCATCTCCCCTCACCCCATCTCCCCTCACCCCCCATCTCCCCTCACCCCCCCATCTCCCCTCACCCTCCCCCCCATCTCCCCTCACCCTCCCCCCCCATCTCCCCTCACCTCCCCCCCATCTCCCTTCCCCCCCCATCTCCCCTCACCCCCCCCCACCCATCTCCCCTCACCCCCCCCATCTCCCCTCACCCCCCCCCCATCTCCCCTCACCCCCCCCCCCCCCCCATCTCCCCCCCCCAACCCCCGTCCGCATCTTCGGTGACTCGCCTACTCGGGAGGAGCGACAGCACTCGGGACACTCGACCCTTCCTCCCTCCCCCCCCCCCCCGCCTAAGCGGTGTTCGTTTATGTGGGAGGGGGGGTAGAGAGAGAGACGGTGTGGGGTGGGGGTGAGTGAAGGAGGGGAGGTAACTGGACCACTGGCCGGGCTTACCTGCTGCCCCATGTGCCAGTGTTTGTTTAGCTTCGGGAGGCGCGTGTGTTCTGTTGTGGGAAACTGATGCGAGGGGCGTAAACCATGTGTGGGAGTGATGGAGAGGAAAGGGGGGGGGGGGGGGGGATGGACGGCCTTGATTTAAGCTGAGGTGTAGGGGCGGAGGCCGTAGGGTAATGGTGATCGATAATCCTCACTCGGGGAAGGATGCCTCGGAAGCGCTTTCGCGCCCAGCAGAGAGTGTAGTGACTGCGCTTTGGCGCGGCGCGGGAGGGAGGGAGGGAGGGAGACGGAGTAAACTTGCGAACGCATCTGTCGCCTCCCTCTTCCGAAGTGAAGGTGCCAAATTGCGGTTTAGTAAAACCTGTTTTCGTCGCGAATGCTCCGGGGGAGGACGATGAGCGCGGATCCATATGCTCGAAGGCGTCGCGCTGTTCTACCATATATCACGTCTCACATTGATAACGTACCCCCCCCCCATTTTGGCAACTTAATTCCAGAGTTGATGCTGGTTTGGGAATAACGGCAAATACTGAACTGCGCTGATCAAAGACTTGTTTTTCTTGGGCTATCACATGAGGAAAATCTCGGGGCTCTTGTCATCTTGCAATACAGAGCCACATGTCTCTGAAACCGCTATTTATGTGGGACTGTTGTCACATGTTTCTTTCCCCCTTGTTCAGTATTCTGTTGTCAAGTCATGGTGATTGATCTGTTTCTCGTGGAATCTGCATTACCAATTCAATCATGATCCCCCCCCCCCCCACAACTCGCCATCCTGTATCCTGATCACATTGGGGAATTTGGGAAAAGATTTTGTTTTTATATGAAATAGAAATACTGAAAATGTGAGATCTGATATGTTAACAGAAATGCAGTTACTGCTGTCAAAATATGAAGATGAATAGGTAACAGCAATCCCGTTAGGTTGAATCCCCAGTCCTTTTTAAATCCCAGTAGGTGCATTTAGATAATCTTTATTTAAAGGTTTTGAAACAAAATTGCAGCAGCAGTACATATGACCCAATTGCAAGACCTGTTGTTTAAAAACAAAATTGTATTTATTCACTTATGCTTCTCCCTGCTGGGCCTTCCTGAGACATGTACCATTGCTTAACTGTGAGGATGATAGGAAAGTAGTTCACCTTGTTATGCAACCTTATGCCTTACCAAACCAAGATGCTTGAAATGGAGCTCCAGTATAATGTGCCACAAATGAAATCATTAACCAATTTATTCGTTAATAATAATAATGTGGAACGTGGCATTGTCCTCAGATATGGCACGCTAACTGGAAAAAGGTGCTTTCTAGGAAGAAAGTATTCGAGCATTTGTTCTGCCTGCTTTCAAATCTCCACTTCACTGCAGGACATTGAAACAGTTTGCCAACAAGTAGTTGGTGATTTCTTTCCCTCTTGGTAGAATCCTGTAGTGGCAAAGCTAAAATTGGATCACATTATCATAGTGAAGATGCTCAGTGAAGGCTTGGATTTTTTTTCGTAGAATAGAAACTTTGAATGCTCCTGGTCTGATCATGTGCACCTCCTTATGACTGGTTGCTGAGCAACATTGTCAGAGGCTTTGATCAGGTTCGCTGGATGACTTAGCAAAACAGTTTGTGGTATGAAAGAACTGAGAGGGGTCAACTGTAAAGTTTGCATCATGCGAATTTGTGATGCATTTACGCAATACCTGCATTAATGCTTTGCCTTAACAGTATATGCCAAGTTTAAGGCAAATAGGTCTGGAGCTATTGGTTTCAAATATTTAATTTTTAGCCAAGCAGTATAAATAAGCAGCTGCAAATTGACCTAGACTCGACATCTTATTTTCAGATTTCTCTCATAGTCCTGGAGGCTTTGAACCAGATTATTTAAGTTTTGGAAGAGCTGGATGTGCATGCTTTTGGGAGTTTACATCAATTATTGTCACAGGATAAATACTTCAATGCTATTAAACAGTTCAGTATATATGCATAACTGATGTAGTGTTAACTTACTTAATGGTGCTTTTGTGAGTATCTAATACTGTTTCCATGGACCTTGAGTGTGGCTTTTTCAATTAAGCTATAGCAATCTCTGATTTCATTAACTTATTTCTGTAATAAAATGTGTAATACATTGGACCTATTACAGTTATCTCAGAAGTTTCTATGAATTTTAGGGGCAAATAGTTTCAAAATTAGCATTGTCTAATTGGTTGGGAAGCAACAAGACTCTAAATTCCTAATTTATCGCAGTCTTGATTCACTAAAGTCACATGTTGATGATCACTTACTGAATTTGTTTGACTCAGATCTGTGGTTTGGTTCTGTATAAGACACGGCTGCATGTTAGGAATCTTGATAGCAATTTAAAAATAAATCAAATGCCTTTGGTCTCTGTATTGTTAAAGTTAGTAGTGTAGATAAGTCTGAGCATGAAGATCAGTGGAAGTTTCTTTTAGGGAGGAAAGTACATAACTATATATGTGTTGTAGTATTGGATGCTGGATTGTTTTGATTTATGAAAAATAATTCACTGAGTGCTGGTGAGATTATGGTGAGCACTGAGTGTGTGTGTTATATATAGAAATGCTGTATATAAAACAATTTTGCTCACTTGGCTTAGTGTAAATAGGATCTACCTCAACTCTTGATATGAGATTTGAACTCATCCACATTATAGTTGAATTGAGAAAACTTATGCATGAATTGTAACCCTGAAGCCGTTTCACCTAAATATACTGCTCTCCTCCTCCAATACTCCTTTCAATAGCAGTCTTGGTCTCTCTCTCTCTCTCCCTCCCTCCCCTTTTGGTCTATGCAGTACGTTTCATTATCTATTTCACTGTGTAACCATTTGCTGCATCCCACAAACAGCCATAAAGTGAATGATCAATTTTAGCTGGGGGATTGGTGGCTGGCAACCCTATTATAACTTGGTCATCTGTCCCAATATCTGAGTCCATTTTGTTGGTGAAGAATGAAACATTGATGGACCTCCAGGTTATCAGGTCACTGCTGACATGGCTTCCTTTGTGAAGTGATGTCAGCAGTGCACGAATATTGCATAGGAAGTGGCATTTCTGCACATAGCTAATGGCATTTCTGTGCTGCGCAGGAATACTGACGTCACTTCACAAAGGAAGTGTCAATAGCGACTGATAACCTGAACGTTGGCCGTTTGTTAAGGGTAGGAAGCCAGCTTGTCAGCATCAAAAGGCAGATGTACCACCGTTGCAGTTAATACATATCCACAATACACAAGCACTCTATGTGAAGCTGTGATAAAATGGGGACATTGTAACCAGGTTGCTGTGTATTGTGCATGCTTGGTTGTATCACAAGGTGGCAGCCTCTTGCATCTGTTGATCACATTTCAAAATAAGTAGTTTTAGCCTTAATATACATCATGAGAATTCTGCAATGGCATGAACACATCTAGTTCCAACTATTGTTACTGTAGAGGTGCTCCTGTCTTACAATACTGTTTCAATTTAGTTTAGCTGCTTTCTTGTTGAATGGTTATAGTGCCATGAGATCCTTAATGTCCACCTGAACAGGCAGAAGGGGCCTTGGTTTAACATCTAATTTGAAGGACAGCACGTCGAACAACGGAGCACACTCTCAGCACTGCAATGGAGTGTCGGCCTGGACTTGAGTTCAAAGTCCCAATGTGGGGTTTGAACCCAGACCTTCTGATTCAGATGAGAGTGCTACCAATTAAGACAAGCTGACACTTGCCACTGAACCATGGTGATATAATTAAGGAAATGCCTATTTGGGAAATGGACATTCCTGTGGTGGAGAGTGGGGATTTGTTTTTCTTAAACAGCTGTTTTCTGTTTAATTGTTTTTTTTTTAAAAAGCCTTATTCAAAAACACTTCTGAAAATTCTGTTCAGATTGGCTTGACCATGGGCTTACTTGTCTTCAAGATTAGCAAATAGTTTTCCCTATTCTGCTGTTAAGCAGAGTATCACGGCAACATTAGATTCGCAATGGTAGCATGGGAAGTTCTGTGTTTTTACAATTCCCATTGATCCCAAGGTAGCAATTAAAATGTGCATGGGGGAGAAATAAAATAATCCTTTTCATCTTTACTGTCCAGGAAAAATGCTGATCTTTGGATTGATTTTATTATTGTACTTTGGCCCCAGCTTTGGTGGTGGCACTGTGAGGTAAATGAGGGCACTATTTTTCTGAGTACATAATCTACCTGCAAAGTTATAAAATGATCAGAAGATATAATTGCGATACAGTAGCTCCATAATTAATTGGTATGTTTTTGTATGTCACAAGAACTTGGGCATTTATTTGTCCAGTCGTCTCATATGTGTTTAATCATAGAACCTTTGTAGATTTGATGGCCTAAACAGAAAGGGTGTCCTTCATGAGGCAGTAAATGAACTCCATGTGGTTTCTAACCATAACATTTCTGGAGTCTTATTTTTCATTTGTTGATAGTTTTCGTCATTTTGTATGAATGATTCCCTTTAAAGAACAGTAGTTATTTATTATTGTTATTGATCAGTGAACTTTGATGGGTATCACAATATCAGTATTTATGGCCTACGTGATCAGTGTCTGTGATATAAACAAATTTAGAATCCCAGAGATATAACTTAATACAGTGAAACTCACAAGTGGTATCCATCAGGACCATAACATTTAATATGATTTGCACAAAGTCCGATCAGTATAAATTGTATAAAATCCAATTTGATCAATAATCATCATTGTGCATACATAATTAATTGCAGCTGGTAAGTGTGCATGGGGTAGTTCATCACCGCAGCCAGTAAAGTGCGCATGCGGTGACAGGTAAAGACTACATTTCCTGCGATTCAATGCGTCTTGACCCGTCGCCGCATGTGCACTTACCAGCAAACATTGGAATTGCATCGAAAAGACGTTGCTGAAGGAACTTTGCAATGCTATACAAGGTGTTTAATGGGATAGAACCCAGGAAGTATTTTTTTCCTATAGTGGGAAACTGTTAGCTGTAACAATTTCAAGAGAGGCTAGTTGAAGTCAGTATACTAGATTTTTTTTAAAAAAAGCATACACTGTATTGTAATGGGAAGATGATAAAGTTGATATTCTGGAAAGTTGAGATTAAATGACCTGAAGACCGCTGTTCATAGTAATCTACCATGATCTTGTGATTACAAATAGCTAATTGCCCAAACAAGGAAAAAGAATGTTCTCATAAAGAAATGTTACCATACACGTTTGATAAGATTTACAACTTTATAAAGGTATATATCTTGTGAATAACATTTTAAAAACTGATGGAAAGTCTTCACTCTTATCTATTTAAATTATTATTAAAGCGTTGAACAAAACTTGACTAAATTCATGGTGGTTTATATATGTTGCATGAAGGGTTCTGCATCCAGAATGTGCAAGTCTCAGTCACAAAACAAGCTAAATGGAAGTATGAACAGATGGCTCTGTTCTGGTGGACAAGCTGAATGAATTGTTAAAATCTCATGAATACTTTGTTGGAGGTCGGAAGGGTTTAGCGATGTGACAGCATTTGGATGGGTTTCATTAATCTGGTTGAATTCTGCACTGTTAGGAAAATTTCTCCAGACCAAAGATTGGGTATGCATGACTGCCTTCACACAAAGTGTAGATTGAGATGGTGGATTGCATTTGAAGATTGATCATGTGCATTAAACTAGCTCCACACAGTACCATAAAGTTAAAACACAGGTAATGATTCAGCTGGGCATAGGCAGAAATTATCTGCAATAAAAGAAACAATCTACAAAAGTGTTCAATCTGCTTGTCAGGGTACTGAATATTTAGATTCTTCCTCTTTTAAAAAAAAATCTCTTTCCCTGTCGTAGTTTCACTATTGTCATCAATTTGTGGAGTGTAACACAACTTTCTTGTCTTTGTCTTCCATCACCAACTAATCTTTCATTCAGTGGTCTCTGACCCAGTGTCCCTCAGTGTTATTGATTGCTGGCTTCAGTCCTGTACACAGATTGCTGGCTTCAACCTATTTTAAAATAGCAGGTGTAGGTGAAGAACTTCTGATATGTTTTGGTCTGCATTAAGAAGCAAATGATAGTAAAATGGAAGTTTGGGATTTCACACCATTTGGGATAGAAATCGGGTCAGCATGAACTGAACCTTAAAGGGTACAAGTTTGAGGATAAATAACTTAAATTGAAATGGAATATGCATAGGTAGAGAGGTATGGAGAAGGTGGGTAGTGATCAGTTTTTATTCAAACCTTTTTGAAATTCCTAGAAAGGTGTTCAATGGATCCTTTCAAAGTCAAATCTTATGGCATCCATAGAATTGTTAAATGCAGCCCAGTGATTGAAAGGATTTTATTTTGGAACACAGGCAGAAACATTTGGTATCGAGTTAGTAAAACATGTTTGATGTTCTCAGTGTATTAGAAATTGAAAATGTCCATTTCAGTACTGGTAGCAATATAGATTTCTTGAAGCTGAGTTCTGTAACCAATAGCAGTTAAATTTTATAGTGCTTGTCTTTTATAGGTTGAATTGCACTGTGTGCTTTATATGGTTTATTTGGCAACATGCTCTAATTAATGTAATTGCTTCCCTCTCCATGTAATAAATAAGGAAAAAAAGAGCAGAGTTCAGACCTGAAGTGGCTTAATTTACAGAATGAAAATGTTTAACTTAGCCACGTTTTGACTTATTTCACCACTTTGTTTTTCATACAGATGGACTTTTTGTGTTAAATATACTGTTCATTTAAGTATCCAGTTGCTCATTGACCTTTGCTTTCTGTTGGGACTGTGGCCGTCCACTGTAGATTTGCAGTTTGCTTTTCCTTCAGGACTGCAGTACTTTTTGTTTTCAAATTTGAACCTCTCTTCAATCTTTCCCTTTCCCACCTCATTGCAGATCTACCCAGCCAGGTACACTGCTATTAAATAGATTGAAATGAAATCTTTTCTCTTTCCGGAATGTGATTACAGAATTTAAAAATTCTAGAGGAAAGACGATTTGGAAAAAAACTGTGCAGTGACTTAACTGAATACGTAAATATATTTGTATATGGTATTAGACTTTTGAAGAAACAAAGGATTATACATGAATGGTTAATTGGTAACACTTGTACTTTTATCTTAGTTGTAGAGTGGTTAGATTTTTTTTCTTACGCTCCATATGTTTCGCCCACAAAATGTACAGTCCATTCACTTTACAGTATATTCTGTAAAGCACTTTGAGATGTTTCAACGACTTGATAAGGCGCTACATCAAATGCAAGGATTATTATTATTATTGTACTTGTTTTTCAGGCTAGGTGCCCAGCGTAACCTTTTTTTCTACGATTGGGGGGTTGTTAACAGCAACTAACAACAATCATCTTGTCTATTCTTGCAGCAACTGTTCTTATAAACTCTAAAATACTTGTTCTTGTGTGTTTTTGTTTTGGATCTAGACAAAGTGAATTCTTTGGAGCTGAGCTGCAGTATAGGTCCTGTTCTTGCAGTACTCCAACCTAACCAAGCTGTGGTGTTGGATTGCACCCTGGCGGCTGTTGATCAGCCTGCTAACATAACGTGGAAGAAAGAGGGCATTCCGACTGTGGATCAGGAGCAGCACTACATGCTTCCCAATGGATCACTTTACATTTCCCAAGTAGAATGGGATATGAGGAAAGCAAATGGGAGCAGTGAGGGGAGCTATACCTGTATGACCAAGAATTCATTTGGAGCCATAACCAGTAGGACTGCATTGGTCAAATTCTCCAGTAAGTGTTTTCAAGGTGATTTTATTAACTGTTTGAGTTTGACTAACATGTTCTTAATCTACTGTGTACTTACTTACAGCTTTAGAATCAATTTGTATCCAATTCAGTTCATGTGGGGGTTGGAACCTGCTGCTTTCTCTTATTAAATCTCAAATGATATGCAAAAACATTGTATTGTATGAAGAGACACACCAATTAACAGTTCACTCTTCAAACCTGAAGAGGGTTTCTATTCCCCAGGATTATCGTTGTTAAAATGTCCCTGTAATCTATGTGGTTGCAGTATAAGAATGTCCTTCAGTGCAGAAATCTAATGCTCCAGCACAACATCTATCTAAAGCTTGTAATTGACTTTGTGATGCAAGTGTAGATAAATTAAGCTTCATAATCTTTTGTTGTAATTTTCACGATTTATGGACAATGCTATCACTTCTACGATTTTAATGGAGTAATTCACTTTTAAAATGTGAATATCTTGTAGCCTATGTTTACAAAGTCAGTCCTCCTGTAGTTTTGTTTTATTCTATTTTGCAATTGCATTTAAAGGATGTTTCTGTTTTGACAGCCTTGTTACAATTTCATCAGCAGCCAGAGTCACAAATAGTAGCGGCGAATGGAATTGTTCGATTTGAGTGTGGAATTGATGGGCTCCCACTCCCAGTTATTACATGGGAGAAGAACCAGTCAGCTATTCCTGCTGACATGAGGTCAGTTGTTTGAATGAATACAGTGAATGTATGCACTGCAGTGGTCTAGAAATACAAAACTAAACACCGCCCCAGTCTTTCAAATTTTGGTACTTTTCTTGTCTACTATTGCAATCCCATCACATAATATTTTTAGAAACCATTACTGCACATAGAGGGTTTTCAGCCTTAGGAATTTGTTACAAGGGCTTTCAGGTGAGCACCTGGAAACTGCATAGAAGCTCAGCATTTGAAGAATATTTCATGTAATTTCCCTATGCTGAAAGTGGTGCCTCTCTTGTGGTTTCTCCTTGAGATTATAGCCATTGTGTGCGAGTAGCATTAGTCTGTTCTCAAGCGCTTCAAATGCTCAGTCATCTACAAGGAGGCATGCAAACTGATTGATTGAAGCGCTCCGTCCGATTCTTTTTCTCCCTCCATCTTTTCCTCTCCCCACCCCCACCCCAGAATGAAGAAAACCTAATGAAATATGCAGTCAGAATCCTTTGTAAGCAAGGAAACGCGTCTCTTAATGTTCATAAACAGCGAATGAGCAGTCTGATCAATCACTAGTGCCATTAAGAACACAACTAAAATATGTTGTTCCTATAATATTATAATGAAATTTAGTGTAGTGACTGAAAACCGGATGAAAATCATGTTCAGTTTCAAAAGACAAGCATAGGTGCTTTTTTAAAAATAAATAAGGCTAATATCAACACCAATTTTTCCCAGTTGTCTGCATTTGATAGGCACATGAATCCTGAGCATTGATTGTAGCACTCGTAACCTTACTGAAAATAGAGAAAATCCAGTGCTTTGCCTCTGGCTAGGTTTTTCTGTATTTACCTAAATTGATCTTGTGAACTCAGTATATTTAATTCATACTTTTCAGGAGCACATTCAAATAGAGCTTTAAACAAAATGATTTTTTTTGGAGGATTGGTGTTGGTAGGTAGCAGAGGAGGATATTGTAACATTTTAAATCCTTTAGCTTTTGTTTTAACCTTTGTAATAACCTACTTCGTTCTGCATTAGTTATCTTATGCCTCACATTTGGAGACTCAAATACAGCTGCAGGTGTTCTGCATTAACAATGAATGTTACATCTGCCAAAGTTCTTCAAAATATGTGGCCAGCTGGCTCATTCAGTAGATTGGGGAACAAATACGAAGTGAAAGCAGGTCATTGCATTGTGCATTAGGTTTTCCCTTATGCATTCACAGCAAGGAAGTTGGAAATTGCAAGAGGTGAAATCAGCTGACAAAAATATTCCAAGGTATTTGCTAACATGTATAAAAATGCCACATAGTCATTATTTTAGTTGTGTATGTCTTGTAAATTGCCAGCTGTCCAGCGGATAACTGATGCGTTTGCACTGATTGATGATGTTGGCTGTAGGTAGAGGCAGCTTAGCCAGAAGGGAAGAGGAGTGGGAAGGCTTGGGGCCAACATTGTTTGTGTAGCCCATGATTTTTGCTGCCACCGTAGTTATTTTATCACAGGAAAGCAAAGACAGATTTGGTACCACAAAATTTGGGTTTTCTTCAAGTCTTTGCATTGCACTATTTGAGCAGCAGACCTGAATCGTGCGTAATTTGGTTCCTGCCTCCCATAAATGGTGCATGATTTTCACTTTGCCAAAGTAGAAGGCCACATTATTTTTCTGGATTCAGATGCCAGGTGCCAATTACTAGTGCGTGCTGGCAGTGGTTGCAACCCAACACCGAGGAATATCAATCATGTATACCAGCTACTGAGATCACCAGCTAAAGTACATTTCTCATTCTTTATGTAAATATGCTTCCAATGAAGAAAACTAGAATAGCCTTAATTGTTCAATTTATCTGTAAATAAAGGAACATCTTGATCTCTATAGCACATCACTCCCAGCAATCAAAAACATTGGGTAGTTTGTTTGAGTAACAGTATTTTTTTCAATGGTCTTGTTGGTCAAAGCTGATTAATGTTAGTAAAACTCGATTGATGCAAATGCTTATACTTAGAAACTAGATTGTACTTTTATTCTTATGTGCTGGGTAATTTACACTGCTAAATTTCGGTCGCTTTCAGAGCATAAAGTTATTAGCTAAGTTGGATTTGCTTTCAGGTTCATTGTCCTCCCAAATGGAATTCTACAAATTGTAGATGTGCAAGAAAGTGATGCTGGGGTATATCGCTGTGTAGCAGCAAATGCAGTTGGGAATCTCTACAGCCAGGATGCTACTCTCACTATGATGGAAGGTAATGTAATACTTATAGAGGGATCTCATTTAAAACTTTGATTTTACGAGCATTCATTTCTCTTTTTTTAAAAAAAGCTTTCCTTCCCTCTCTACTTTCACATCCTGCCTCACCACCTTCCTATTTGGTTTTTGCCACCTCACCTCCAACCTCATGCTCCCACTTAGTCTCTGTAAAGTGCTTTGAGACTCTCCCAATAGGAAGGGTGATTTTAAGTATAAATTGTTGTTGAAGTCCACAAGTTAACTTTTGAATTTTCAAAACCATTAGTGACTTTTCAGATTTACATTATTGTATTCTATATAAATGTAGATATTTGTGTGAGGTTTATTCTTGAGTATTATTTTAAATGCTGGACTCTTTTTGCTAAACCACCTTGAACAGACAGTAGAACCAACATGTAATTGAATACAGTCTTAAAAATTGTCATTGATCAATACGTTACATTATCTGGATAATTTTGTGGACTCAGTTGGGAATAAAGCCAACATCTCTCTGCAGTAGATCTAATTATATCTTTTTAGGAAAGTTAGCTCAAAGGGAATGAACATAAAGAATAATATCTGTTGAGGCTAAGTTGGCAACGCGCTGGGATGGTTCAGAAAAGCACCAAATTTTGTAATTGTAATTACTCGGGAAACATTTTTAGGTGAACTATAGAGGTTTGATATAAAGATGCTAAATTACAACTATTGTTCAACGCAGGGAATGTTACAAATAATGCTGATATTGAATAAAAAAATCACTAAATCCTAAAACTATTTGAATTTATTCTTCAGAAAAATCTAGAATCAAAGTGGTAATGCTCATTAGAAGTCAGGTGAAGCTAAGCAGAAACTAGCAAGTACTGGTCATCTCTTTGGTTAACTGCCAAAAGTAAAAATAATGCAATCTTTAGAAAAATACAATGGTATGTGGAAAAAAGAGCAAGAAGATTTAGTAGCTTATTCGCCTATGCTTTGAATGGGAACAATATCTACTTAGTTTGGGAGTGGTTCTGCGATGATGCCAAGAATGGAATCAGCTTAATGGTCAGAGTACTTACCTCACGAGCGAGAGGACCTGGGTTTGATTCCCAGGCAGGGTGAAACGTTGGGCAAGTTTCCTTACTTCAAGTGCCTCTTCACCTAGGAGTAAGGAAAAACCTGGTTGTTAGTCGATTCATGGATCATTTATCAGGGGGTAATAATCCATTCAAAAGAAAAAAATGTAATAATTATTTAGTCACTCAATCCACGACTGTTTGTGGAACACTTCTGTGCACAATTGGCTGCTGCATTTTGCACACAAAATATACAGTTAATTCGCTTCCTTGAAGTGCTTTGCGACTTCTAGAAGACGTGATAAGGTGCTATATCAAATGCAAGGATTATTAGTAAGAATGATTATTTGTTGTGACTGATGCTTGGACACATTGCAGATTTAAGTATTTAGTTGATGCTTCAAAAGTACAGAGCAAATGTCAGTACTTAATGCAAGCAAGCAGTGCCTATGATAACAAGACAAGTTTAAGCATTTGGAGTGGTACTTGCACTGCCACAGTGTTTAAATATTTGCAAGTGATGCTTGTGATGATGCACAATAGCTTTAAGTGTTTGAGTGGTTTTCAAGGAGCGCAACACAGGTTTAGGTATTCAATAACCTTGCTTACTAGTCATTTGATTAATTTTGTTAATCTAATTCACTTTAGATTATAGAAAGCAAACCCTATTAAGAGAATTTTGCTTACAATTTTGTCATCTGACTGTCTTTTTTTAGGGGCTAAATCTGTACCTTCAGATGTGGTCATCGTTGCACAGCCAAAGAATGCAACTGTTGTAGCTGGACAGATAGCCATTATGGAGTGCATGGCGTATGCTGATCCGACACCCTTTGTTTCTTGGATTCGGCAAGGTGAGTTTGAATAAAACAATCTCTCAACGTGACATGAGTACCTTGGGAACCTACTTGAGGTACTACTGCACATAACTTTGCAATACAGAGGGACGTGGGAGACGATTTTGAATTGTTTTCTTCAAGTCTTCTGGCCAGAAGTTTGAAGACATAAAGCACAGGAAAAGGCGGGGACTTAATGGAACCAGTGAGTGTTAAGGAAAAATATATATTTTATATTGTTTAGGAATATGTGATCATTCTAATACAGTTAAATGTTCTTGTGTTTTAATTAATGTATGACAAAATGTAGATGTATGTGATCAAAACAGTAACTCTCGTGAAATAATGGACGAACGCAAGATGAAACTAGATAGTCACTTTGAAATATTCAGCAGTGAATGATAAATTATTTATAATATTGTGGTTCTCTTCTTCCAGGAGTACCAGAGCAATAGTGCTCTTGGAACCTCTAGTGGCAGAAAGTAGATATTGTAGATCTGAACAGATTTTCTTTTTTGCTTTGAATGGCGAAATTTGATTTTTGTCAGGTTCAGAAGTGAATTTGCCTCGAGCGAGAGAAATTTCCATCCATGTGGTTTGAACTCTCTGAAGGAGCTTGTTGATTAACTGTGAATCGGTAATGAAATTAACTGAATTTTAAATTGGTTGATTTTATCTGAGGTCTTTGACAATTTGAATTGTAGTACAGTACTTCCCACACCAATTTATGTGAGGTTGCTTGTGTCAACTACCTTGTTATCTTGATGTTCACTCTTCAGAAGTGCAGGTAACTAACATATTTAGGAGCATAAGAATGATTAGGAGCAGAAAAAGCCCATACATCCAAGTAATTCTCTCCCGCACTCATTAATCTCAGTTCACCAACCCACCTCCTCACAACAGCACTTCTATCTTCTTCTCTCAAAACTCCCCTCGTCCATTTGCTACAATGGCTTCTAGCTAACTTGTTCCACAGGTCTGTTCCATTTTCAAAGCAAGTCTAATATTCTTAATTGTTAACTTTTAGAGCACAGGAATAGCAAATATATTTTAAGTATGTTCATGGAAAATATTGGAGTCTGTTCTTTGTTGGAATGATTATGGTATTTTAATATATAGGGACTTTGCCCTCTCTTTCTGTCTATGTGAACAGATGGTAAACCTATTGCTACAGATGTCATAGTGGTTGGAAGGACAAACCTTATGATCACTCGGGCGCAACGGTACCACAGTGGAGTATACGTCTGCCGTGCCAACAAACCTCAGACACGGCAGTTTGCAACAGCTGCTGCTGAGCTACGAGTGTTGGGTATGTATTGTATATGTTTATAATAATTATCCTTTCATTTGATATGGCGCCTTATGAAGTCTTTGAGATGTATCAAAGCGCTTCACAGAATATACTGTGAAGTGAATTGACGGTATATTTTGTGGGCGGAACGCAGCAGCCATTTCGCACAGCAACGAACCACAAACAGTCGTGGACTGAGTGACCAAATTAGAGCTCAATGTTGGAATTTCTATTCCGCTGTACAATTTGAATTATACAACTATGAAAGCAACAGAAAATCTGTATTCTTGTATGTCTCAGTGGAGTGTTTTTCTTTATTTAAAGAAAGTTTATTTTTCAGATGGGCTATATCTGTGCTGGAAAAGAAAATAATGAAACCAATAAATATTCTAACTGAATGCTCCAGTAAGTGTTGACTGAAATCTGCAGTCATTGTCCTGTTGCAAAAGAAAGGCATCAAAATGTTATGTTCCAAAGTTTGCTTTAGGAAATGGTATATTTCTGCAGTTATGCTTCATAATTTTTTAAACTAACAATTTTAAGCATCAGTTTTGAATATTTAGGTTAGCTCTACCTGGGATATTCACGTTCGATTCCCCTTTCTCCATCAGCTCCACCTATGATCACGCAGTTTCCCGAGACAATCTCCCGGATTCGAGCTAGCACGGCCAGGTTTGTATGTAAAGCTGAAGGTGAACCCACCCCTTTAATTCACTGGCTAAAAAATGGAGAAGGCATCCAATCCAATGGACGTGTGAAAATCCAAAACAGCGGCAGTTTAGTGATCAATCAGATTGGACTACAAGATGCTGCTTACTACCAGTGTATTGCAGAGAACACTCTTGGAATGGCATGTGCTACAGCAAAGCTTTCCGTTACTGTTCGAGAGGGTTTGCCCAGTGCTCCTAAAAGTGTGACTGCTTTCCCTTTGTCCAGTACTGCGGTATTACTGTCCTGGGAGCGTCCAGAGTACAACAGTGAGAAGATTATTGGGTTTTCCCTTCATTATCAAAAAGCAGTGGGTAGGTGTTGAAAATCTGTCTTGTGTTTGGGTTGCTTTATCTCTTTGCACATGAAATATAGTAAATAGGATGGAGATAAATTTTCTGATAAACTTCCATCAATAACTGCATATTGGCTTTGGTCGTGGGGACAGGCAACCAGGCAGTGCTTCCAAAATATCTCTTGTAAATGATTTTAAAGGATGCTGATATGCATGCAAATTGCTGAAGTAAAGTGTAATCTTGTATGTGTTGAATTCAGTGTACTGTTCAATTTTTTTTAGATTGCCTTGGTAATTTTATTCTGCTCATGGTTTAACTCACAAGTCTGATGAGAATTTTTTTGTGCTGGTGGGTCGGGGAGAATGGGGAGTGCAAAAGTGATCAAGACTTAGAAGATTAGCTATATGGCCTCACCATTTCTGAACAGAATAATGTCCTAATTGGGACATTGAATAGACCAGGTATTCGCAGCACTGGTTCAGTTGTCAATTACTTGGATCAATTTATTTTTCAGGTACAAACAATGTTGAGTACCAGTTTGCAGTGAACAATGAAACCACGGAACTTCAAGTAAAAGATTTGCAACCAAACACCAATTACACTTTCTACGTTGTGGCCTACTCCCAACTTGGTGCCAGCAGGACCTCAGATTCTGTTGTAGTACAAACTGTGGAAGATGGTAAGGACATAGGATTTGTTTAGTCAACGTACGTAACTTCTGTGTATTTGTCAAATGTTCAAAATACGTGAATGATCAGCTTTTTGTAAAAAGAAATGTTTTGCTCGGGAGTATTACTGGGTCTAATAATACCACATTTTAAGTCAATACTTCAAGTCAAATTGATTTTGATTTCTTGTGTTTGTGGGTATTTGTATGTGTAAATGTTTTCCCTCACTGAAATTATTTTAATGCTTTATTTGCCTACAGTCCCAAGTACTGCTCCTCAGCTGTCTCTGTCAATCACTGCCCTTACTGACATTCATGTAACATGGCTTCCCCTTTCTCCAGAGCTGAGCCATGGGAAAGTAACAAAGTACCGCATTGATTACTGTACATTGAAAGCAGGTATGTTGAATCTGCATGTTAACAACAACAACTTGCATTTATATAGTGCCTTTCACATGGGGTAGCTTCTTGGAGCGCTAACAGTAGTGAAGCTTGACTTCAGATTTTTCCCAAATTTTGCTATGTATAAGTGTTCAAATTTATATTTATGTTAAAGAGAATGCTGATGTCTCTATCTTCCTTATGTTTCTCAACAGTGCCCTAACTTTTGAAATAATTTCTAATTTTTTTGAAAATGAACCTGGCCCTTTCTGTCAGATATGCAGCATCAATGCTGAATATCTTCTTGTGATCATTTTGATCTTTCAAGAAAATAGGAAAACCAGTAGCAACATTGTCCCTGACCCTTAGGTTCTGTTATTTTAGGGTGTATATTAGCAAAAGCAGATTGTACATGTTTTATGCTTTGCTTGTGCTCATAATTCCTGCTCCATACTGCTGGATTGATTTTTATATATACACAGTTTGAAATCTCTGTGCTTCTGGTCCTCTGTATACTTACAACTTTAGACACACTTGGGGGAGAAAAGGGGGTAAAGGTTCTTTGAATTAAATTTATATGAACTGTGTAGTTGTGGGTCGGAGTTGTTTCCAGCTGTGTACTACGCTGTTTATTATATTTTGAGTAGACATTGTTTTAGCTTGAAAGTTTGGGGGTCAATGATGGGAAGTACCAAATCAAGTTGGCAAAATACAGTATTATTTTTAGATTTCCTTTTGCTCTTAAGTCCTGCCTCTCACGCGCTAACCCACCACGTTGGTAAGCGGTCACGGGCAGTATGCTCCCGGGTCCTGGCAGCTGCACGCTCTGTGACTCTCCACCAGGTGGTGATGTGAGCATTCTTGAATTGACTTGTCTGCTAATTGTTCATTCTTCAGGTGGTTCATTGAGAAGTTGATGTGTGAAGAATTCCGATGTGTCAAACGTTCAAATTCCTGTCAATATTATCAAAAATCTGAACCTGAAGTTCAACTCAACAGACAGGAAGCTTAATTTGGGACATGTTTGGCGTTCAGTTCAAACTTTTAGAACACAGACTAGAAGCTGGGCTGGCTGAATATATGTATGCAAAGTAGTTTTATTTTGTATTTTTTTTCCTATTCTTGAACGTGCTATAAATTGATTGTAATTTAGATTCTTTCAGTCACAGAATGCTGAGACCCACTTCTTCTTTGTAAACAGATCAAGTTTATTCAATCGAAGTTGCTGGAAATGAGACGCAAGTCACTCTTCCCCCTGTGCAATCAAAGAAAATTTACAAAGTACGGATTACAGCGGGCACAACTGTGGGGTATGGTGTACCATCAGAATGGACCCAGCACCTAACACCTGACAGAACTAAGCTAATAATGGGTAGGAATAATCTCATTAAATCAGCACATTCCCGAATGAGCAGGTTTGCAAGTTATTTCTCAATGCATTGCAAAATGTGAATTTTTTTTAGCTAATGTTGTAGATGTTATGCATTTTCTGTTGTTAATGTGCGTTAATCAAATGTATTCAATTATACACTATAAATCTTGTACTTTGTTGGTTGTCACTAGAGACGTTCCTTCCTCTCTTCCCCCCACCCGCCCCCTTGTGTTTTAAATGAATTACATACAAACAGAAATTAAGGAGTTTAACAGATAATATTCTTGTCACACTTGGTTGGCAATGAATCTTGAATGAACGCTAAGGATAAGTTTAAACAATACATTTCTTAGATTTAGCTGCAAACATTCATGTCATGAATTATATTCTAATTTTCTATTTTTCTTGCAACAAAGACCCTCGGTGCTTTTCATTAGTCTTTCCACAGTAATGTTTTAGAGTGCTCTGACATTTGCATATGATAGAGAACTGGATCCTGAGGCACATCACTGTATCCTGCTGGGAGAGCAGTGTGTTGTAAAAATAGGAATTGTTCTAATTAACTAGCTAGTTCAATCCTGAAGTTGGGGAAAACCCATTGTCATCTACAACCCAGATTCTAGAACAGACCATCCATTCGTAGATGGAAAAATGAAATGAAAGATAGATGTTTTTGTCAGCTAGCTCCCAAAATAGATTTTTCTGAATTTTTTTAATCTATTTGTCTGTTACTAAAATAGATCTGAATGTTTGTTGTGTGGTAGTGAGTTCACTACTAATGAAACTGGTATCAAAATTGTGGAACCTACGTAGGAGGAGTGAACTTCACCCGAGGTGCATCATCACAAGTGCAAAAGTGAAGCATTAAAACAATTTGCAGCTAGCATCGGGGATCTCACCAAAGTTTACCACAGTGTCTTTTTAAAAGGAATTTTGAAATGTAGCTTCAAAGGTTTAAAACATTGTCCCATTCCTTCTAATTACAGTTATCACTTTTAAATGTTTCGGATAATGACCTGTTCTGCTTTGTTCCAGTTCCATTTGCTCCCACTGAAATGAAGGTCAAGGCAAAAGTAGACTCTTTGCTGGTCACTTGGCAAGCACCCTCTAATCCAGTCCAGATCCAGGGTTACAAGCTTCACTACAGAGAAGCAGATGTGGAAGATTCAGATAAAGAAGGGTTAAATGACACTAATGGAGATGAACACTGGACAAAAGGACCTATACGCCTTAGAAGAAAAGTAAAACAATATGAGATTACAGGGTTAGGTTAGTGAAACTAAGATACTTATTGTTAGCTAGGCCCAAATGTTCTGTTTCAAAGCAACATTATCTTGTTGAACTGTATAATTTATTAACAAATTGTGCAATGTCAGATAGAAGTGCATTCTGTGCGATTGAAGCATTGGATGTGGCCAATTCACATTCGATCATGATGGGTTCCTTGCATCAGTGTTTGACGCTCCTGTATATGGTGTTGACAGAATTGTTTTTTCTATTTATAATGATAGATTCAAATCATGTTTACAGTAGTTTTCTGAAGCCATGATATCAATGAGTTAAACTAGTGGACTTCATTCCAAAATAGAACTAAGTAGGAAATGCCAAAGTATATGCTTGTAATGGACCAATCTGTCACTCAATATCTGTATCAAAGAGACTTTTACTTTGTGTTACAGCCGAAGGTAGACTTAATGGTTTGTGCTCAATATGCTTGTGTGGCACACTGTTCAGTACTCTGACTGATTTAAAGAAATAGTAAAATAATCAATGCGTAATTTGAGTCGTATGCTGTTCAAACCCATTGCTGAGGTTTGGGGTAATTTCAGTTCTTCAATGCTTTTCAGAATATTTACTGATGATTTGTAAAATCTTAGTTTCTAATCTTCACATCGGCAGGACTTGAATGAATGCTGTGAGAATTTGATATTGCTATTGAACAAATTGATGGAGAGAGCATTTGCTTTTCTATATTTCTGTGCTCTCATACATTGCCTGAAAGAGTCTGCATGCTTCACCTTTTGAAGTGCTGCCATGCTCCTCGGAGGGTTAATGATGTAAGCAAACTGTGTAATTATTATTATTTGAATTGAGATTACTTTCCTAATTGTAATATGAAACCATTGAGCTGGAATATACTGCAGCTCGCATAAGTAATTATATCACATGAATGTTAAGTGTTCTAACAATGCATGTGCTCCTGCTTCAGTGCACTTGAATAGATCTTTATTGGCTCTAGAGAGCACAAATAAATGTTATCCAACCTGCTGTGATCAGAGCACAGTACCTGGGATGTGTGACTGCAACAAAAATACAACTGTACTTCATAAGTTTAATACTGTATTCAGCAATGAAATGCAAATTATATATTCTGGGCTCTAGAATGCAAATCCTTATTGATGCCTATTTAGTATCTGTAGCAAGATGTGCAATTTCTACTTGCGCTATTGAAGCAACAATAATTCTACTCTGTACTACAACACTGGATGAATGAAGACAGAATTATTATCATAAATGAATAGAGATAATCCTAATTATCCTACTCCATGAAATTGCCACAGCAATTCATAAAATCATTCCAACTGTGCTTTGGAAGGACTTGGACCAGAAACCATTTACTCACGGGCAAAACTATTGTTTTTCAGAGAACAATATTGAGATTTTTTAATCTTTTAAACCATGTCTGCATGATCTTTTGAACCCTGACTTGCTCAGAACAAAACCTCAGCATGCAGTTTAGGAACTGATTGGAGGACTTGCCATCATTAAATCGTGTACTCGAGATACCCTGATGTGGTTTGGCCTGTTCCTGTATGTTTGAAAGAAGAATTTTTCTGTTGCATTAAATAACTTTGTTTTGCTGAAGAAATGTCCTCGTTTGTCTCAAAATTACAGCAAAATAATTTATCTGTTTCTTTATGCAGTGTCTGACAAATTATATGAAGTAAAATTGATTGCCTTCAACAAACAAGATGATGGCTATGCAGTGGTATGGAAAGGAAAAACTGAAAAAGCACCTGCCCTAACCATAGGTAAATGACACAATTGAGAGAGCTTCAAAGCTACGCTTTAGGGAATTCAAATAAACTAAAACATGATCGTGAATCCTAGTCACAGCTAAAATACTTGACACTTTATAATAATAATCCTGTATTTGATACGGTGCCTTATGACATCTTCGAGACATTTCAAAGCACTTCACAGAATATACTGCAAAATGAATTGACTGTTTTATTATTGCTGTAGGATGAGAATGTCACGTAAGAGTTATTCAATTTATTTAAAAGTATTTGTGGATCAACCACTGGCACTTACACTAGTTATACAAACTAATTGAATAGTGAACTGACTAAAGAAAATCATGGAAATGTATAAATATGAATTATATCTGTCTCTTTTTCCAGATCCCCCAGTAATGCTGCCACCTCCAACCCAATTACAAGCAAAATCCAATCACTCCCGAGCAATCTGGTTACGCTGGACTCGACCTCCCTTTACCACAGCCTGGATTATGAATTACACTGTGCGTTGCAGTCCTTGGGGATTGAAAAATGCTTCTCTGGTGACTTACTTCACAAGGTGAGATTGTGCAACTAATTAGCTTGTATAGAAAACGGTGACCTTTTTTACGGCTTTGGATTTGCAGGACTCTGAAGTGGCACAGGGTTTGCTTAAGCCGTACCTCTTCACCCATTTCTAAGGTGAAGTGTCGAAGCATAACCTGTGTATTCTAGAAGATGCAGAGCTTTTCTTTTGCTTAAATTCAGCAGTGATTCAATCAGAATACTAGGCTAATATCACTGGCTGGTGGTCATGTTGCTAGTGATCTGGTGACCTGGAAATTGGCCATTTTTGACGCAGAAATGTAAATACAGCAGTTGTAGAGAGAGTGTAGGCTTGATTTATACCTGGCCACTTCAGTTTTGACCAATGATGCTCTGGAACACTACCCAGCATGAGGGGCACTATATAAATGTAAGCTGCTATTGTAGATAGTGTGACAAATTTCACAGAATTTTCAAGATTCTAAAGCATGGCTGAATTATTGCAAAAGCAAAGGTGCAATAACCTCATGTTTGACATCTCTGTTTAGGTTTATGTTTAGAATATAAACACCACCTGAGTTTGCCTGCTTTTGTTCCAGCTCTGAAGAAGAAATTTTCATCAGCAACTTGAAACCATACACTAGATATGAGTTTGCAGTGCAGTCAAATGGAATTAGTATTGATGGACCATTTAGTGGCATTGTGGAGGAATCTACTTTGCCTGATAGTGAGTACCAAGCTTTTTTTGTAAAATGGATATTGCCTTATTGTCTCCCATAATTGAGAAGTTCTTTTACATGATTAATGCTGTATAAATGTAAATTGCCATCGCCATTGGTAATGGTATGGTCACCTCCAGTGTAGTGATGAGAACAACAAAGAAATAAAATTTATATAGTATCCCTTGCATCAGGAGGACGTCTCAAGGTGCTGGACAGTCAAGGGTTTACACCCAAGATGGGTACTGGATTTGGGAGGGGCAGGAGTCTGTGTTTTCATAGGCAAAATATTCTTTTGATCTCTCCTGCCCTCTTTCTCTCTGCCCCCCCCACCCCCGCTTTCTTGCATTCCTTTTCATTCTCTGGCTCAGTAGTTGACTTTCTCCCAGACCTCAATGTTGCTCTGTAGCCAGCTATTGCAAGACTCATGAGAACAGCTCACAGTAATTCATCCTCTAATCAGATTATTCTTGTCTTCCCTGTGCTTTCACTAACAGCCCATCTGAGATTAGATATAAATCTTTCTTACTGCTCAGTGGAACAATACATTGAAACGCCAATGTGATGTACCACCAAACTGCCATTAGTTTTTTTTATTATCATTCATATGCCAGGCACAAGAAATCCGTCAGGAATCCTAATGGATGCCTGTCATTTTATGCAATTATAATCAACTGTGATGTGAACATTCATTTCTCAGCAATTCCATTTTTCTTTTCAGAACCTTCCACTCCTCCATCAGACATTAAATTGAATCCGATTACCACATACTCAGTAAGAGTTCAATGGCAGCTTCCAACCGAGCCAAATGGCATCATAGTTGAATATGTTATTCTATATAACACAAACCGAACACAACCTGATGATTTGTGGAGTTCACTGTCTAAGGAAGGTACGTTAGGATCATAGATCAAACTGACTGATTGAATCCTTATTATGAATCACCAGTACACAGCCAATGTTATATGGAAGATCCGGTCTGGTGAGCCGGAATTAACCCCTGAGTGTAATTACAATGCCGGTACTGGCATTTGTCAGCTTTTTTCGCCACTTGCTTTTTTCAGTGGCTGACAAATGCTGGTAAATATAAAGGGATAAGGCAAAAGGATTGTAGAACATTTAGTTTACATGCATCTATGAATGATGCATGTGTCTTCTCTCCATGTAAAGGATCATGACCTTCGTCAAAGAGCATGATCAAAGAGACATCCCAGGATATTGACTGCAATCTAACAGACCTCCTTCTGGGATGTTGACCAGTTGAGATGAAAGTGACTTGAATGATCATTTGTGTTTGTGGTATTCAGGGCACATCTTCAGCACCGAAGTGCTAGGACTGCAGAGTGGTACTCGCTACTTCGTTAAGATGGGAGCAAAGACCATTGTAGGAACCGGACCATATTCTGTGGCAAAAGACGTGCAGACCCTACCTGAGCGACCATTAGGTGATTTTTTTTGATTGCCAGATTCTATACCACATTTACATGAGATTTAAAACACAACTATAAAATATCAATTGATGTTATTAAACAAGCATTCAATATTAAATATATGGCATAAGTCACAGATTTACTGTGTTATGGTAGAAATTAAGCTGCATATATACTTGAACTGTTCCATTTAACCCAATGGAGCTGGCATTTTAGATTAATGTGGGAGCCAATCTGGAACAATTATAGCATTCTTAACTACGTGTGTAGCTAGTGGGAAAGTGTTTTTCCAGTATCTGGTTACAATCAAACAGCTCCCAGATTGCTCTTAAGTCCTGGTATCTATTATAGGGAATGGAACCACTGTGGAATAGCTCCTTGGACCATTAATGTACATCATCCAAGTAGGCATCCAGAGTGTCAGACACTAGGTGCTTACAAAACAATTTTCTTTCTTGTCCGAAGAGAAGTAATGATGTATCAACAGGAGCTTAATAGGATTTAGTGACTATTTTCAAGGGGAACATGGCAACCTATTTGTGCATGACATTTTCCCCACACACGGTCATGAAGTGAATGACGAATTATATCTGGGGATCATTGACCAAGTAACTGGGAGAAATAACTTTGTATCAGCAAACATTGTACTAAATTACAGAAGCGACCAATTAGTAACTTGTTGTTTCTGATATCAGGACTACATGATCTTCTGGATGTACATTCTGTGACTGGCATCATTGTGGGTGTTTGCCTAGGGTTGCTCTGTATTCTCTTCTGCATTTGTGCCAGTTTCTGCAACAATAAGTGGAGGTAAGGGGATCAATCCAGAATCATGAATTTCTATTGTGTTATTAGTACATTTTGAAGAGTCATTCTATAGTAATGTGTTTGAATACAATCTTTAGTGTGTTTTGGATAAGCTATTTGATAGACTATTATATAGGTGCAGAAGGTTAAATACTTTTTAATTTTGAAGAATGTGAAATGGCAGACAATCGTTTTTCATTTGAAAGGAATCTTGTGCTCATCAAGATGAGGGATGTCAGTGCTGGGAAATGGAAAGGAATGATCACTTGCTTTCTGCACCCGAGTCAGTATTAAGCATTCACAAGTCGGGAGTCATTCAGTTTTGGTACTTTCTCTGCTCTTCCAACAATACACCTCAGAATAACATCTCTTGCTGTACTGCATTTCTCAATTTCTTGCATTTGCTATGTTTGCACCTTCTAAATAACAATAGTTTAAAAAGAGTAGTGATGGTGAACTTTTCACAACTTAAGACTGTCCCAATTAGAACCCTTATGAGTACCAAACCGCATATTTTTATTCATCAGTCTGGTTGGCTTTGACCCCATGTACTCGAGGTAAAAGAGAGCTTTGTAAGCTACTTTATTTTGTTTTTCTGAAACTGAGACTCGCTGAAAGCAGTTACATTTGATTAGAATGTGCAAAGCTAATTATATATATATATATTTGTGTCAGAGAGAAGACTGCTCTGGGCACAAATGTTAATAAATAACCCTGCTGAAATGACTTTCATTATTCTGCTGATACAAACGTAGTAAAGCATTAATGATGGGGTTTCTCCTTAAAATGGCTAATAATCTTTCTTTTCAATGACAGAGAAAGCAATTCAGGCCCCGATTCCCACCTGACTACTGGTCATTCTCACTACCGTAGGGCAAGAAAAGCGTCTCCTACTCCCAATATTTCACTTCCCCATGCCCATGAGCTTGAAACGCTAATGTCCACTCCAACTGAAGATGTCTCCTTGCCACTTGCTGAAATAACTGAGCTTACTGAGGTGCAAACTCTCATGAATACCAACCTTCCAGATGGTGATGTTCAGGTGAAACCAAAGGTATTTTATTGCTTATTTGATCTTCTCAATCTTTTATTTATGTGACAGGACATGGGCTTGTGTGGGATCCAATTGGGGCAGTGGATAGTGTTGTCAGTGATACAACCAGGTTGTGTGCATTTTAAAATCATCCTTGCTTTTGATATAGTGCCTTATGTCAATATCTCACCCAAAGTGTTTTCTGTAAAATATAGTGATTGGGTAATTGTAGGTGATCTTGATTTATAGGTATCTTAAAGGAGGATTATTACATGAATTATTTTATTTTCCACTTTACTGTATATCCTGTGAAGCACTTTGAGACGTTTTGAAGATGTGATAAGGTGCTGTATCAAATGCAAGGATTATTATTATATTATTACTTGTACTTATTTTATCAGGTTATCCACAAATTAGTAGAAGGAAACAGAGGTAAACACTGGGAGAACCAAGAGACTAGTATCATTAATATACTTTTAATATTTCAATGTAAGACCTCTTTCATCTTGTCTGTTACTGAGATGTCAATTCTCCATCGGTCCCTAATTGGCACATCCTATTTGGCACTGATGCTTTATTAGTACAGAAAAGCACAGTGAATCCTTCTCATGATGCTGACGAGAATGCCCATATATCTGTCAGCATGTTCCTTGATAAAGTGCTGGCACTACCTCATCTATTAAGTACACAAGAACAACTCGTGTCAACAGGTTTCACACGTGAGCATCGAACTAAAACTAATATATTAACCAGTTCATTGATCAACTGTTGGTAATCACATTAGCTGTTACTTCTATTAATGAAAACTCCACAGTTGTCACAAAGGCTATCCATAGATAAGTGGAAGTGTATTTGCTAGTGGTGATATCTCCGAGTGTAAATATTGATCAAATAGTGCTTTCCAATCTTGCATTGCACCTATCTCATATTTGGTCTTATTTCTGAAAACAAATTTGTCTTGAGAAGGGGAGGAGGTGATCTCCTATATATTACTTAAGGCCTAAATTAATTCCTGAGATCAGGGAAAGTAGGGGAACTAGGCTGAAATAATAGGCACATTCAGACTGGAGTAACGCACTTTTTCATCTGTTCAGAGGGTTTCAAGATTAAGGTGATGCTAAGGATCAACTTGCAATTCTTTGGTGAATACTAAATAGTACATGATTTTACTGTTAACTTTGTCATTTGTGTTTGAATTCAAAACTTAAAGCTCACCTGATGGCCTGGTGGCTAAATAGTCCCAATACGCTTTTCACCTCATGAGAAGTGAGACTATTTGGGGAGAGCTGTACATTGAAACTGAAATAATGTCATTCCAAACACCTGGTGAAGTTGTGTCAACATTTAGTGCCCTACATCATTCAGCTTAATGTTTAAACATCATTATGCTCTAGTTAAAAAGAGCTGGCACTAGCTGGAGATGGGGGTCAAAAATACACCTGGACTGTTCATTTTGTAATCTAATTTCAAATGTGTTTTTTTTCTTCTGCTTCCTCAAAAGCCTGCTTGGAATGGGTCAGTTCATCACCAGTGGACAAATAATTCAATTGGCTATAACAATGGAATCATCGCAGATTCACCTTGCATAATGAATGGAACATTGAAGCTTAAATCTGAAACCAGTAAAGATCACCCTCAAGCAAACTTTGATTTTGGCAGTACTAAGGTACTTTATTTATTATCTGTAATACACAGATTTCTAGTCTATGTGCACACAGGAATTTCAGCTTGTGGTTTTAAATGATTTAAGGTGAGAATGAAGTTGGGGGACTTGTTAATCAGAACATGCAGTTCATACAGTCTAGTGAAATGCCTTTCCTTCGTGTTTTCTAGCTCCAGAAGATTTTTTACTTTCCAATTTTGTACTCTTCTGAAGATAATAAGGCATTTTGGAATAAAATTCAATGGGCCCCAGCAATCCTGCCTTACCTTATAATAACCATTCTTCATGCATGACTGGGCAGAAAATGTCAGCAGTCTATTCAACCCCTGGGAGGCATTACGGTCAATTCTATTCCTGTCCTTGCTTGATATTTAGTCATAAACTTTGTTTTAAAAAGAGCTTTTTCCAGCAAGAGTTCCTGGATAATGGTTAGCAGTGATCTAGACAGATTTTCCCCTCTATCCAAAGGACTCTTCAAACCAGTATTAGCACCTACCTGAGATCCACTAACTCAGGACAGACAATGCATGAAACCTGAGACTTTCCTGATCTTTGTAGTTCAATACTAAATCATGTGGTACGTTTCTCCACTCAGGCATCAGCAAAAGAGAGGTGTAATTGCTCTTATAGCTCATTAAGGACTTCCCCAGTTTAAAACCAGTGAAAAGTCTGTTGTTGCCCCTGCTCTCATGCTCTGCTTTGGTGTCTTGAAGCTGCAAATGTGCTTTGTAATTGAAGTGTGGTTAGCTGTCCTCCACCCACCCAAACTGTGGTCCAGTTTTGCTTTCATGGTACATTCAGGATACCATTATTTCAATTGCCATAGATAAAGAAATCTAGAAAATGTAAGTGGAGCTATCTTGTCATCCAAAAGAATTCTGATGTAGTGTGCAAATGTAATGTTATCCTGCCTTTTAGATATTGATTGACCTGCTGTGTGACTACCACATTTTCTGTTTTTACTCGTGTTATTTTTGTGATCCCCACTATCCCCAACTTAAAGGTTGAATACGACACGTTTTTGTAATCTTTGTTGATTTTGCCCACAAAATATAGTCAATTCATTTTACAGTATATTTTGGGAAGCGCTTTGACACATCTGAAAGATGTGATAAGGCGCTATATCAATTGCAAATATTATTATATATTTTGACAAATTTGTTGATTGGAAAACCATGGATAGTTTGAACCTTTTCTACTGTTAATACAAACAAAAGAGACTGTATAGATGTATGGATCATATCTGTTTATAAGAAGCAGAGAGAATCTGGGGAGAAAAATTAATAGGAACATAAAATTATCTTAATTGTACTGTATATATTGTGTTTAGAGAAATAAGCATTTATAACTCACTTAAGAGAATTTTAGAAAATTTGCATAGGCCTTTCTATGGAGACTGGCATCTGCTATCCAGCAGTGGTAATAGGGTGAAGACTCTGCTACAGAAATCAATGCTGAACAGGATGTAATTAGCATCATGGAGAATACTGGGAGCATTCACTTCAAAATCCAATTAGTCTGACAATCTGATTTTGGATTAATGACCCTGGAGATTAAACATTGGGAAATGTGTTAAAACCAGAACACGCTGGATATTTATTGCAGCCCAGCCCATAGATACTTGTGTTAAATAGAGCACAGAAGATATTGGTATAAATACTCAATTTACTGCAATGTCTCCAACCTTCCTTTAAGTCACCATAGACTCCACTTCTTCAGCTACTTGTGACCACTCTTTAAGTAGGAAAAACTGAGTATTTTAATGTATAAAACATTTCATTGGTGATATCGTCTGACTAATTTTCAATTTGGGGGGGGACATGGGAATAATTGCCTTTTTTGTTGCCCTTGAAATGCAAAATTCCTGTGCTTTAAACTGACATGTTACTTTTAAACGAACTGGATGATTATTCAAGTGATCTATATCCCGTAGAAATCAAATTAGCCTTATCTTATTGATAGTAATTTACAAGTGAACCATGTTACCCATTAAGGCTTTCATTGTGGGCATCACAAAAATCTGAATAATAAACTTTGTATTAATTCCCTAACAGGCTGTGACAAAGAAGGAAAACACTTTGGGTTTAAATCAAGTAGAAGCCGAAGTTATTGTTCATTCTGAAGCATCAGAAAAAAACTCTACTTGTGAGGATAAAGATGATCTTCAGAGTGAATGTGTTACTACTTTATCCACGGAGGATCTTCAGAGTGAGGATATCCTCAGTTCACCTGGTGAGGATTCAGAGAGTAAGGGGGAGCTCCCGAATGAGTGCATTACTGCTCTACCAGTGGAAGATTTGAAAGATCCTCAGAGCAAGTGTTTCCCACCATTACATGATGAAGAGAGTCACCCTGCTGATATATTTCAGAATTCACTGTCCTCTATTACTAATGAAGTGACCAGTTGTAATGATACAGAAAGATGCAAGGAAATTACTGACCCACAGACTAACTCCCTGTCACCTAAGGGTAATGAAATGAAGACACCTGAAGCCCATTGGCTTACCAATGGCTTTCAAGGCAGCAATGATCAGCAAAGCTCACATAGTGGGTTTGATTCAGAAAGCAGAAACTTGCAATTATCAGATGTAAACAGTGCAGGTATTTTCTCTGCCAAGTGCCACCCTTTGTTAATAGACAATGAAGTTCCTGCCCAGCATTTCAATGCTTCTGATGTCAGTACTACCTCAGCATCTGAGAAAGACTTGTGTCCATGATCCACGTGAACACACTTAGATTCTCAAATACTGAGGTGAAGCTTGCAATTACACACTCTGCGAGTGCCTGTTACTACGACTACCACAGATCCCTTTACAGCTACTGGGTCACATATTGAGCCTGAGCCCTGTTACCAGGTTTCTGTGCCTAATGTTTTAGGTGCATGCTCCTCTGTGATGGAACAGTGTCTTTATTTTTGGGAGGGCTTATTTAATTTTATAAAGTAAGACGGATGTGATTTAGAATAGCGTTTATAGTGCTGTACTTTCATGTTTCTCCGAAACAACAGAACTACCTCATACATGTCTCTTTAAAATATTGAGTAGAGTTAGCTTTTATGCTGCATTAGTTTTGAAGCTTGTTTTACAGCTATTTGTATTTGGTATATTTGCACAGGTTTTGAAATGACCTTTTTTCTGTTCCATTTGAAAGATGTATAGTTGTAAACAACCAACAGTGTTGAAACGCATATATAAATATATATATATTATATATAATATCTATATTATATAATATAAACTGAATAGGATAGAAGTATCTACACCTTTTCAATCATGCCTTGCTCTTTCTGCCAAGTTCTACACAAATTTGGAGTAATTGGACCCCCCCCACTCACTCTCCTACCCCCATATTTTAGAATTTCATCAATAACAATATTAATGATGCTGCATAACATTCAGAAATGTATTTAAATGTACGTGTAACAAATATAAATATGATAAGCATTTTTAAATAGTGTTACATTGTAAGAATTAAGTGTGCTTTTAACTTCGGCAGATAAGCAAGTTGGATTGAAAATGTGTTCATGTCATGGACTACATTATATTCAATGAGTCCCTTTATAATTTGACTTGCATTTTACAGGAAGTCTCATAGACTGCTAATATACTTTGGATGTTACAGGTAGAAATCTAAGCTTTAGCCTTACTTTGAACACACAGGTACGTTACCTACAAACTGAAGTTTAGGCCTTACACAGAACCTACCACCATCCCCTTATTTAAACACTGATATTTAGGCCTTACTCAGAACCCACTGCCACTACCTTTTCTGCAATCGAATGTTATTTTCAAACTCTGTAGAAACCAATGTTATTGCAGTGTCTGCAACGTTCACTTACCTTTACAATTTTGGGAATAACTGGCAGATGACAGCGTATGAAGAATATTTCAATAATTTGCAGAAATGCGTCAGCAACTCTTACCTTATTTGCCCACTGGTTCCATATGCATGTACAATTGTTATAAGATTACCAAATGAAACCATTTTTGAGTTAAATTTTGAAAAATGTTCCCATTGCTCACTGATTCTGCTAAATTGTTTTGCATATCACGTCATAAGGTGTCCTTTAGTTGATACATGTGTACAAGATTCATTTTTTCACACAAAAGTTCATTATTCCTTGGATTTCATTTTCTTCGGTTGCATTATAGTTTAAGCTTTTAGTTCCTTAATTTATTTTATTTATTTACTTAACTGTATTTTGATCATGCACAATATAATTGTAGAAAACCTTATGTACGTTTGAGAGTTGGTTTAGATGCCTTGTTCTGTCAATTGGAGAGCTCATCTACAAGACAGATTTAGATCCCACTATCAGTTCATGTGGCCCATAAACAGGCTAGAATTAATACTTGCTTGATTGGCACTACAAAACTTACATTCGCAGATATAGATTATCCAACAAATCTGATTTGCTATTTCAGTAAGGTCCCAGCTAGTTTGATTGTATTCGAATGACAAGGGTTCTATTTCAGAGGTCATCCAGAAAGTGCCAGCCTCCTGCAAACTCCAGTTGTGTAACTCCAAATAGAAGGTTGATGAGTGAGTCATATTGAATAATGGTTAATAATTTGACACTGAAACAGTTCTGCAGTTATTTCAATAACTTGGGGAGATGTGTGAAATAACATGATGTTTTAACCGATGGGCGGTGAAATTCTTCCCATTGCTAAGTGTAGTGACCATGCTGGTGTGACTTTACAATATGCATACATTGTCAACGTTTACATTTAGCAGCAAGAGGAATGCTGGACATCAATTAAAACTACACCTAAAATAAAATTAACATTTCAGTCTGCGGATGAAGTGGGGGCGGAAATCAACATCAGCGCCTAACTTTCAGATAAAAACTGTTTGAAACAAACTACTTTTAAGGTAATTGTTATACTTGTATTAATTTTGTGAATATTTTTCCGTGATAACTGGTGGTATGATTAGAAGCATTGGCTTTGAAGAGTTGCTGAGCCCAGCTGTGTGAGGTAGCTTGAATTCATTTCAGTAGTTACAATATAATCATTCACTCAAAAGGGGTGCATCAGAGATCAAGTGTACTGTACATGTTACTTTAGGGCTCATACACACTCAAGCTCTCAATCTTCTAAACAGGGTCTCCCTTTCCAGGTGACTCCAGCACTGAGGTCTTAATACAAAATATTCACAAAATAATAGGAGTTGATAGGAAAATCGAGAAAAGAAAAATAATTGTTTTGTAATTAAATTCAAAATGGTACTATTATTGAAAGTCTCTTGTTAAGGGAACAGAATTATAAAAGTATTGCCATGTATCACATTTTAAGATGTCATTGCAAAATACTTAAGCACTGCACACTCCAGGAGCTGTTATGTTGACTGCTTATTTCCTACAATTAGTTTTATAAAACTGAAAGCAGTTTTGGAACAAACAGATTGAATATTTTAAATTATGTGAGAATGCCACTGAAACATAACCATCAGTGTCCATTGTCCATTCTTGCTGCTGTGGTTATACAAGTTGGTCCTCCGACTGACGTATTAACTTAATTCTCAAGTGAATAGTATACAAAGTGATTTTTTTAAACAAAAAGAACAGGCAAGTTTGCAATTATGGTATCAATGAAAAGCTAGACACGGTTCTGCTCAAAATATCTTTTTGTAACCTTTTACCCACTGAAGTGCTTTCTGGGAATACTGAAACGATTGCACACTGCTTAAGGACCTATACAACATTCTGATACTCTGTTAATATTTAACACCTCAGCTTGTGATCAGTGAAATTGTGTTAAATTGTGCTCTTTGCTTAAAAAAAATTGCTCTTGTACAGTGAGGTAAGACAACCAAAAATGTCCCATTTGTTTTCAGAATGTATTGTTCATCTTTACCGCGTTCTAATGCTTAGTGCGGTACTTGGTATTCACAGCATCTTGAATATGCATATGTAAGATTTGGAAATCTTCCATTTAAAACAAAATGTGAATAACATTGTAGATTGTAACATGTTGCCTCGTGCAATTTGTGTTCTTTGCCTTTCTCTCTGCCTACTTGTGACCTGTAGAAATACTGTAACTGATGTGTTACCTATATAAGAATGTTGCATTACAATGAACGATAACAAATTTCAAAGATTTATTTTGTAGGTTTGGTTTATTGTACCATTGTTGCTCTACAGTTGTATCCCATTAATTGCTGCTGTGATGATCAAGATCTCAAATCTTATTTATCAGCTTTAATTTGCAAATTACTAAACCCTATAATGAGTACTAATAGTCGATGTGATTATTTGTTTTTTAATTTTTTTTGCAAACTTTAGAATAATTTGTGTAAACTAGTCTAATTGACTTTAGCGAGAACCTGGAGTTCTATTTGGATAATTTAGTTTTATTTCAAGGTTAAGAAAATTGTATTATCTTCCAATACTGTTGCAAATAATGTAATACATTGTATGTTGTGACAGTTACAGCTGTATGTGAAATTTCTCCGGATTGTAACATTTACGATTTAGCCGGCATCAGTATCTTCAAGAGTTCCTAACGTTCTATTGTTAACTCAAAGGCCATCATGTATGTTGTCTTTCCATTTCTCTGCATAACTATCAAACTGCCGTTGTAGCCAGTAATCTGCATAGTTTTAAGTGAATCTAGAGCCACATGGAAGATTCTGTAATATCATTCTGTTCACATTCATTATAATTCCTTCAAAAAAAAATAATAAAAATAATTCGGACACTCAATCCACGACTGTTTGTAAGACGCTGCTGTGTGTAATTGGCTGCCGCGTTTCGCCCACAAAATATACAGTCCATTCACTTTACAATATATTCTGTGAAGTGCTTTGAGATGTCTCGAAGACGTGATAAGGCGCTATACAAATGTAATTTGTTGTTATATCAACTGCAGAGATTATTATAATTCACTACTTGAGAACAAAACCGTTTGAGTCTAATTTACAATTTCATAAAGCTATTTGCTGTTTCTTTAATGAAATAATGTTAGCAATATAACACATCGAAAAGATGATCCCTATGGTTCTTGCAAACAATTTCACACTAGCCACTACGGGTAATGACATTGAATGAATTTCATGTGATCTCCCCACCCCATTGTTTTGAGTAGAAATCTGCCTGAAGCTTTATTTTCTAGTAGCAGTTCCACAAATTAAGACTGAACAGAATGCTATTTTGGAGAAATGAAGGATAATCTCATAACTGATTGTTAATTATTTAATGTACGATAAGAAGACTGATGCATTAAAATAAAATCTTGTGAGGAAAAATGTATCTCTTCATTTTTATTTTAAGAAAATGCTTATTTTTTGGCCTACCTGTTTAGGAAGAGTATTGTGATGGTATCGAGATAAATAAAAAGATGACGAAATGGGGTCTGGAGCATAATTCGTGAGTTGCTGAAACCAGAAACCTACCTTGTCGAGAGGCTTTGCCTTTGCAGAGAAAAGGGAATTGTGTAATCCTTTCTATAGAGAATGTGTGGAATCTTCAGGGGCTGAATGGCCTTTTCCCAGTCCATACCTTGGAGCTGGATTTGAGAGATTCAGGCAAGAATATCAGCAGGAAAACAGACCCAGCTTCTTTACACTCCAATAGTGATCACCATTGGCTTTAGAGAATCACATCTGATGGCTTTCAGATGAATGTAACTGCTGAGTGTAATGCAGTTGTCAGATGAGCAAAGGCTATGTTCATTTGAGAGCGCTCTCAATACCTCCGTTCCAAGGATACATTTTCTGCTTTCCTAAATCAGTCAAAAAAAATAATGACTTGAACTTTCACCAGACAGGTGAAAGAGCCCAAAAAGGAAGGCACAGATGAAGAGCTGGTCGGTGGGATCCAGCTGTAAGGGTCCCGAGATTAAGCGAGTCTCAATCCTTCAATCCAATTACAAGAGAGCGCACGGGCACATCACAGAATTGGCTATAATTTAGCACTCGTTTGTACATTACTAAAGTAGCTGTATTTCCCAGAGAAGCAGGTGCAAGAAATGTCAAAATGATGCAGTAGGGGGGGCTTGTCTAATGCTGGAAATGAAGCACATTGTTAAAGCCGAGGCGAACCCTGCATCTAATCTGTAACTAACCTAAGAAGCAGTATCGAGGGAACCTTTTTTTCTGCTGCTAACGGGCTACACTCGATCCAAGACTGCTCAATGGGACCTTCACCATCTAACCAACCCCCTATACCTGATCTGACGGGACCCACCCGGGATATTTGGGCGTTTCAGTAAGGTTTCTGTACTCATGCTTTTAATGTTTTTATACCACTCAAGCCAACGCTCGTCAAAGCTTTTTGCAAGCTCAAACCATCTCGGCCGACAAATGACTTGATTCAAAGGTGAGCAATGTAATTGGATTGACGCTCTGTGACGTTATCGCGTGGAGATGTCTCGAAAGGCTTCACAGAGTTTACTGTGAAGCGCAGTGACCCACTCTTTCCACCCTTCTAAAAAATGGGAACCGCATCTGAAATTTACTATGTGTTACTTCACTGCACATCTGCAATAAAGTTGCATTTTCTGCTCTCTCTACACCCCCCCCCCCCCCCCACCCCCCAACCTTTTTGTCTGTGGCTATAATTGTCCACCTCACATGTGTAACCTCTGCCTTACAATGCCTGGTGTACAATTTTGAAGCCAAAGAGTTCACATCCAATACACAGAGCAGCAGCTCTTATTAAGAGAACTTTTCCGGTTAAAATTAATAAAAAGTATTTTTTATTACTGTGACAAAGAAGGAAAACACTTTGGGTTTAAATCAAGTAGAAGCCGAAGTTATTGTTCATTCTGAAGCATCAGAAAAAAACTCTACTTGTGAGGATAAAGATGATCTTCAGAGTGAATGTGTTACTACTTTATCCACGGAGGATCTTCAGAGTGAGGATATCCTCAGTTCACCTGGTGAGGATTCAGAGAGTAAGGGGGAGCTCCCGAATGAGTGCATTACTGCTCTACCAGTGGAAGATTTGAAAGATCCTCAGAGCAAGTGTTTCCCACCATTACATGATGAAGAGAGTCACCCTGCTGATATATTTCAGAATTCACTGTCCTCTATTACTAATGAAGTGACCAGTTGTAATGATACAGAAAGATGCAAGGAAATTACTGACCCACAGACTAACTCCCTGTCACCTAAGGGTAATGAAATGAAGACACCTGAAGCCCATTGGCTTACCAATGGCTTTCAAGGCAGCAATGATCAGCAAAGCTCACATAGTGGGTTTGATTCAGAAAGCAGAAACTTGCAATTATCAGATGTAAACAGTGCAGGTATTTTCTCTGCCAAGTGCCACCCTTTGTTAATAGACAATGAAGTTCCTGCCCAGCATTTCAATGCTTCTGATGTCAGTACTACCTCAGCATCTGAGAAAGACTTGTGTCCATGATCCACGTGAACACACTTAGATTCTCAAATACTGAGGTGAAGCTTGCAATTACACACTCTGCGAGTGCCTGTTACTACGACTACCACAGATCCCTTTACAGCTACTGGGTCACATATTGAGCCTGAGCCCTGTTACCAGGTTTCTGTGCCTAATGTTTTAGGTGCATGCTCCTCTGTGATGGAACAGTGTCTTTATTTTTGGGAGGGCTTATTTAATTTTATAAAGTAAGACGGATGTGATTTAGAATAGCGTTTATAGTGCTGTACTTTCATGTTTCTCCGAAACAACAGAACTACCTCATACATGTCTCTTTAAAATATTGAGTAGAGTTAGCTTTTATGCTGCATTAGTTTTGAAGCTTGTTTTACAGCTATTTGTATTTGGTATATTTGCACAGGTTTTGAAATGACCTTTTTTCTGTTCCATTTGAAAGATGTATAGTTGTAAACAACCAACAGTGTTGAAACGCATATATAAATATATATATATTATATATAATATCTATATTATATAATATAAACTGAATAGGATAGAAGTATCTACACCTTTTCAATCATGCCTTGCTCTTTCTGCCAAGTTCTACACAAATTTGGAGTAATTGGACCCCCCCACTCACTCTCCTACCCCCATATTTTAGAATTTCATCAATAACAATATTAATGATGCTGCATAACATTCAGAAATGTATTTAAATGTACGTGTAACAAATATAAATATGATAAGCATTTTTAAATAGTGTTACATTGTAAGAATTAAGTGTGCTTTTAACTTCGGCAGATAAGCAAGTTGGATTGAAAATGTGTTCATGTCATGGACTACATTATATTCAATGAGTCCCTTTATAATTTGACTTGCATTTTACAGGAAGTCTCATAGACTGCTAATATACTTTGGATGTTACAGGTAGAAATCTAAGCTTTAGCCTTACTTTGAACACACAGGTACGTTACCTACAAACTGAAGTTTAGGCCTTACACAGAACCTACCACCATCCCCTTATTTAAACACTGATATTTAGGCCTTACTCAGAACCCACTGCCACTACCTTTTCTGCAATCGAATGTTATTTTCAAACTCTGTAGAAACCAATGTTATTGCAGTGTCTGCAACGTTCACTTACCTTTACAATTTTGGGAATAACTGGCAGATGACAGCGTATGAAGAATATTTCAATAATTTGCAGAAATGCGTCAGCAACTCTTACCTTATTTGCCCACTGGTTCCATATGCATGTACAATTGTTATAAGATTACCAAATGAAACCATTTTTGAGTTAAATTTTGAAAAATGTTCCCATTGCTCACTGATTCTGCTAAATTGTTTTGCATATCACGTCATAAGGTGTCCTTTAGTTGATACATGTGTACAAGATTCATTTTTTCACACAAAAGTTCATTATTCCTTGGATTTCATTTTCTTCGGTTGCATTATAGTTTAAGCTTTTAGTTCCTTAATTTATTTTATTTATTTACTTAACTGTATTTTGATCATGCACAATATAATTGTAGAAAACCTTATGTACGTTTGAGAGTTGGTTTAGATGCCTTGTTCTGTCAATTGGAGAGCTCATCTACAAGACAGATTTAGATCCCACTATCAGTTCATGTGGCCCATAAACAGGCTAGAATTAATACTTGCTTGATTGGCACTACAAAACTTACATTCGCAGATATAGATTATCCAACAAATCTGATTTGCTATTTCAGTAAGGTCCCAGCTAGTTTGATTGTATTCGAATGACAAGGGTTCTATTTCAGAGGTCATCCAGAAAGTGCCAGCCTCCTGCAAACTCCAGTTGTGTAACTCCAAATAGAAGGTTGATGAGTGAGTCATATTGAATAATGGTTAATAATTTGACACTGAAACAGTTCTGCAGTTATTTCAATAACTTGGGGAGATGTGTGAAATAACATGATGTTTTAACCGATGGGCGGTGAAATTCTTCCCATTGCTAAGTGTAGTGACCATGCTGGTGTGACTTTACAATATGCATACATTGTCAACGTTTACATTTAGCAGCAAGAGGAATGCTGGACATCAATTAAAACTACACCTAAAATAAAATTAACATTTCAGTCTGCGGATGAAGTGGGGGCGGAAATCAACATCAGCGCCTAACTTTCAGATAAAAACTGTTTGAAACAAACTACTTTTAAGGTAATTGTTATACTTGTATTAATTTTGTGAATATTTTTCCGTGATAACTGGTGGTATGATTAGAAGCATTGGCTTTGAAGAGTTGCTGAGCCCAGCTGTGTGAGGTAGCTTGAATTCATTTCAGTAGTTACAATATAATCATTCACTCAAAAGGGGTGCATCAGAGATCAAGTGTACTGTACATGTTACTTTAGGGCTCATACACACTCAAGCTCTCATCTTCTAAACAGGGTCTCCCTTTCCAGGTGACTCCAGCACTGAGGTCTTAATACAAAATATTCACAAAATAATAGGAGTTGATAGGAAAATCGAGAAAAGAAAAATAATTGTTTTGTAATTAAATTCAAAATGGTACTATTATTGAAAGTCTCTTGTTAAGGGAACAGAATTATAAAAGTATTGCCATGTATCACATTTTAAGATGTCATTGCAAAATACTTAAGCACTGCACACTCCAGGAGCTGTTATGTTGACTGCTTATTTCCTACAATTAGTTTTATAAAACTGAAAGCAGTTTTGGAACAAACAGATTGAATATTTTAAATTATGTGAGAATGCCACTGAAACATAACCATCAGTGTCCATTGTCCATTCTTGCTGCTGTGGTTATACAAGTTGGTCCTCCGACTGACGTATTAACTTAATTCTCAAGTGAATAGTATACAAAGTGATTTTTTTAAACAAAAGAACAGGCAAGTTTGCAATTATGGTATCAATGAAAAGCTAGACACGGTTCTGCTCAAAATATCTTTTTGTAACCTTTTACCCACTGAAGTGCTTTCTGGGAATACTGAAACGATTGCACACTGCTTAAGGACCTATACAACATTCTGATACTCTGTTAATATTTAACACCTCAGCTTGTGATCAGTGAAATTGTGTTAAATTGTGCTCTTTGCTTAAAAAAAAATTGCTCTTGTACAGTGAGGTAAGACAACCAAAAATGTCCCATTTGTTTTCAGAATGTATTGTTCATCTTTACCGCGTTCTAATGCTTAGTGCGGTACTTGGTATTCACAGCATCTTGAATATGCATATGTAAGATTTGGAAATCTTCCATTTAAAACAAAATGTGAATAACATTGTAGATTGTAACATGTTGCCTCGTGCAATTTGTGTTCTTTGCCTTTCTCTCTGCCTACTTGTGACCTGTAGAAATACTGTAACTGATGTGTTACCTATATAAGAATGTTGCATTACAATGAACGATAACAAATTTCAAAGATTTATTTTGTAGGTTTGGTTTATTGTACCATTGTTGCTCTACAGTTGTATCCCATTAATTGCTGCTGTGATGATCAAGATCTCAAATCTTATTTATCAGCTTTAATTTGCAAATTACTAAACCCTATAATGAGTACTAATAGTCGATGTGATTATTTGTTTTTTAATTTTTTTTGCAAACTTTAGAATAATTTGTGTAAACTAGTCTAATTGACTTTAGCGAGAACCTGGAGTTCTATTTGGATAATTTAGTTTTATTTCAAGGTTAAGAAAATTGTATTATCTTCCAATACTGTTGCAAATAATGTAATACATTGTATGTTGTGACAGTTACAGCTGTATGTGAAATTTCTCCGGATTGTAACATTTACGATTTAGCCGGCATCAGTATCTTCAAGAGTTCCTAACGTTCTATTGTTAACTCAAAGGCCATCATGTATGTTGTCTTTCCATTTCTCTGCATAACTATCAAACTGCCGTTGTAGCCAGTAATCTGCATAGTTTTAAGTGAATCTAGAGCCACATGGAAGATTCTGTAATATCATTCTGTTCACATTCATTATAATTCCTTCAAAAAAAAATAATAAAATAATTCGGACACTCAATCCACGACTGTTTGTAAGACGCTGCTGTGTGTAATTGGCTGCCGCGTTTCGCCCACAAATATACAGTCCATTCACTTTACAATATATTCTGTGAAGTGCTTTGAGATGTCTCGAAGACGTGATAAGGCGCTATACAAATGTAATTTGTTGTTATATCAACTGCAGAGATTATTATAATTCACTACTTGAGAACAAAACCGTTTGAGTCTAATTTACAATTTCATAAAGCTATTTGCTGTTTCTTTAATGAAAATAATGTTAGCAATATAACACATCGAAAAGATGATCCCTATGGTTCTTGCAAACAATTTCACACTAGCCACTACGGGTAATGACATTGAATGAATTTCATGTGATCTCCCCACCCCATTGTTTTGAGTAGAAATCTGCCTGAAGCTTTATTTTCTAGTAGCAGTTCCACAAATTAAGACTGAACAGAATGCTATTTTGGAGAAATGAAGGATAATCTCATAACTGATTGTTAATTATTTAATGTACGATAAGAAGACTGATGCATTAAAATAAAATCTTGTGAGGAAAAATGTATCTCTTCATTTTTATTTTAAGAAAATGCTTATTTTTTGGCCTACCTGTTTAGGAAGAGTATTGTGATGGTATCGAGATAAATAAAAAGATGACGAAATGGGGTCTGGAGCATAATTCGTGAGTTGCTGAAACCAGAAACCTACCTTGTCGAGAGGCTTTGCCTTTGCAGAGAAAAGGGAATTGTGTAATCCTTTCTATAGAGAATGTGTGGAATCTTCAGGGGCTGAATGGCCTTTTCCCAGTCCATACCTTGGAGCTGGATTTGAGAGATTCAGGCAAGAATATCAGCAGGAAAACAGACCCAGCTTCTTTACACTCCAATAGTGATCACCATTGGCTTTAGAGAATCACATCTGATGGCTTTCAGATGAATGTAACTGCTGAGTGTAATGCAGTTGTCAGATGAGCAAAGGCTATGTTCATTTGAGAGCGCTCTCAATACCTCCGTTCCAAGGATACATTTTCTGCTTTCCTAAATCAGTCAAAAAAAATAATGACTTGAACTTTCACCAGACAGGTGAAAGAGCCCAAAAAGGAAGGCACAGATGAAGAGCTGGTCGGTGGGATCCAGCTGTAAGGGTCCCGAGATTAAGCGAGTCTCAATCCTTCAATCCAATTACAAGAGAGCGCACGGGCACATCACAGAATTGGCTATAATTGAGCACTCGTTTGTACATTACTAAAGTAGCTGTATTTCCCAGAGAAGCAGGTGCAAGAAATGTCAAAATGATGCAGTAGGGGGGGCTTGTCTAATGCTGGAAATGAAGCACATTGTTAAAGCCGAGGCGAACCCTGCATCTAATCTGTAACTAACCTAAGAAGCAGTAACGAGGGAACCTTTTTTTCTGCTGCTAACGGGCTACACTCGATCCAAGACTGCTCAATGGGACCTTCACCATCTAACCAACCCCCTATACCTGATCTGACGGGACCCACCCGGGATATTTGGGCGTTTCAGTAAGGTTTCTGTACTCATGCTTTTAATGTTTTTATACCACTCAAGCCAACGCTCGTCAAAGCTTTTTGCAAGCTCAAACGATCTCGGCCGACAAATGACTTGATTCAAAGGTGAGCAATGTAATTGGATTGACGTTCTGTGACGTTATCGCGTGGAGATGTCTCGAAAGGCTTCACAGAGTTTACTGTGAAGCGCAGTGACCCACTCTTTCCACCCTTCTAAAAAATGGGAACCGCATCTGAAATTTACTATGTGTTACTTCACTGCACATCTGCAATAAAGTTGCATTTTCTGCTCTCTCTACACCCCCCCACCCACCCCCAACCTTTTTGTCTGTGGCTATAATTGTCCACCTCACATGTGTAACCTCTGCCTTACAATGCCTGGTGTACAATTTGAAGCCAAAGAGTTCACATCCAATACACAGAGCAGCAGCTCTTATTAAGAGAACTTTTCCGGTTAAAATTAATAAAAAGTATTTTTTTTTTTACAAATCAAAAGTTTTACATGGTTTCACGCATGTGCTGAGCGTGGCGGATGCCTTTTTGGGTGGCCTTGAGATGTAGGTGTCTCCATAGGTGAGGCTGACCACAAAACATACATTTATAATGTATAAAGCGCTTAGAGGTGTTATCCTGAGTGCTGCATAAATGCAAGTTACGGAGTGGAGTCCTGTAACTCAGTGGTTAGAGCACTCGCTTTGCGCAGTGAGAGACCTGAGTTCAATCCCAGGCAGAGGGCCAAACCTCGGGCAAGTTTCCTTACTCCACACAGAGCCCTAACCATAATCCCTCCAAAAACCCCAAAACAATAATAAATTGGTCATTTTCGATCCACGACTGTCTGTGGGACATTGCTGTGCGCAATCGGCCGCCGCGTTCGCCCACAAATATACAGTCAATTCACTTTACAGTGTGTTCTGTGAAGCGCTTTGGGACGTCCTCCCGACGATGAAAAGCGCTCTTATCAAATGCGAGGATTATTATGATTATATTATTATTATTAAGTTGTGTAATCTTCCCACCGAATGAAACACTTCATTTAAATTTAACAGCCACAGACGCGAAGGTGGGTGAGCAATAAAATAATCCCACACTTTAAACAGAGCGACGTTGTGAGGTGGAGGTGTCTCAAAAAAAAAAGGGTCTGCACGGATCGCGCTGCAAAGTGTAGTGACTGCGTTTACAGCAGTCGAACCCGGTAGCCAATTTGCACAAGTCCTGCGGGGGGGAAAAAAACAGCTACGAAGTGTGCAATCGTGTGTGTACTTCTTCCCCCCCCACCACCCCCTCCCCCCCCACCACCCCCCTCCCCCCCCACCACCCCCCTCCCCCCCACCACCCCCCTCCCCCCAGAAAAAAAAACCTGGGGATTTTTTTTGTGTGTGGTCAGATCAGCGGAAATGTGAAACTTTTTTTTGTGTGTGTGTGTATGTTGTTGTTGTTGTTGCATTTGGGCAAAAACCTGGGATGCAACTGCTTTTTTTTTCCC
>NW_024704767.1:0-122500 GCF_018977255.1 Callorhinchus milii | reverse complement strand
GAGGTCACTGTTGTGCTGATGGATGATGTACGTGCATCTGCATGTTCATTGCACGCGGTGCTCTGCTGGGCTGATGTATGGCGTCTGTGCACCTGATGTGACCAAGACTTGTTAATGCACGTGTTGCCCAGCACTGTTTACATAGGTAGAATTCTGTTGTGCAGTCAGTGAATCGTGCACTCGTGAATGTGTGGCTTATGTGCAGGTTCCCTGTTAATAACCATTAAAATTATCCAGGAGGGACAAACTGTGAGACTAAAGAGTTTAAGCCTTTGTTTTAAAGTGTCTAGAAGTGCAGTTTCTCATGTGACAACTCCCAGTGGGACACGAGAGGCATTTACATTCATTGATATTCAGAGAGATTGCAGGTACGAGCCCCATATCAAGACTTTGACCTCAGTCTAGGCTGACAACAACAGCAACAACTTGCATTTACAAAGCACCCTTTACGTGGGGCAGCATCTGGGAGTTCTGTCACTCCAATGCAATCCTGAAGGAGAACTGCAGTGTCTGAGATGTAGTCCTTAGGATGAGATGTTAAACTAAAGGAAGTCTTGTCTCCTGTATAGATTAAAGTCCCCAAGGCACTATATGAAAAGGCTGCTCGTGGGATATCAATGGCAAAGTATGCGTATTTAACTGATTAAGACTCCCAGTAGTTACTGCAACGCACACTCTGGGGTCCCCAAGCCTTGGCTTTTGCCAACCTACACCTAATAATTTCCGGAAGTAGATAAGCAGAATGTGTCCCTCCAAGGAGAGAGTATGCATTCCATCAATCTATCTCTGTAATTTCCATGTGTAGCTGAGATCCACGTAATTCTCAGCTTGGTTTGGATACTCTTAAGCACGGTGATGGGTTTCCGCTTGTGTCAGACACCCGGCTGACCAAAAAAAAATGCTGGCCTCCGATATGACCAGTGAGGCCTTGGAGTGATGCAGGGAAACTAAATGTAAAAGATTCACACGGAGACACGAGAGAAATTAACAATAGACTTTAGACTCTGCATCTCATTTTTTCAGTAAGATTGAGAAAACATAATCAATAGTTGAAATCTTTACTGAGCATAAGTAGTTATGGACAGAGGACAATGGGATCAATGTTGCGATCTTTCTTTAAATGGATTTTATTGTTTTTCTTAATTAAGCAATCCGAGTACGAATTCCTTTGGTAACTGGAAATACGTCTTGCACTTCACCTCCGACAGGAGGGAACCCCACTCCAAACACAGATTGAGTTGGCGCAGCGATCCCTAGAGTTGTCATTGCAGGAATTTGTATTTAAGAAATCCATTAAGAAAGATCGCAAAATTGACCCTGTGTTTATTTGAGGATTTGCAAAATCTCATTAAATATTAAAGAGGCTTTGTGAGCATTTCTGTGATATTTAACCATTACTTAAACAACATGTTGCGTACCAGCTTAGGCTCCAAGTCAGTTGTGTGATGTCCTCTTGACCTGAAAGGGATAGTATAATTTCTTCTCAATTGTGGTGAATTGTCACCAAAATTATGTTAATCCTTCCCCCACCCCCCCGTCAGGCATGCATCATAAACACCGCCAAAGTCACAATCATGGGCGATAAGGTCAAGAAGTGATTCATTTTATCAAGAGGTGAGATGCAATGGATCCAAATAGATAGAGTTAACAGTCGGCTTGTGAGATGTGCAGTTCACCTCTGTAACACGGCCTGTTTTACCTTGATTCCTGTTTGGGTCCATCGCAGGTTATATCTGGTGCTTTGCTGTCAAATCCATCAAACTTCATAGTGGGGAAACTTGCTGTGTGCGATAAAACAAACTGTTGCCTTTCATCATTGGGAGAGGAATGCTTGCTCTGACGTCAAATGGCTTTAAACACCAGACCTGCTCAAAATATTGAAAGTGGTGGCTGAAATTCCTGTATCATCTGCTAGAATGTAGGTACTGTTCTTTCATGGGGGAATGTTGAAGAGATTAGATTCTCCCCCCAGCTAATTGGAAGAGGAAGCTCTGTGTCAGTGCAGGCAACAAGAGGACAAATATTGCTCAAGGTCAGCTTTTAGTTTACATTATAAATGGGAGCTGCTGTTATTGAACGTCTTGAGTACTGCCATCCAGTTTATAATATTAGCCATGAGATGTCTTGTCTGAGAGATCGTGCGTTGTGGAATTATTTATTTTCTTTATTTGTCTTGGGACGACAATGACCTCTTGTGTCCCTGGGCATTCCTGTCAGTTCTATGCTTTGTGGCAGAGAGAGAGAGAGAGAGAGGGGAAAGGAAAAAGAGGAGAGAGAGAAGGGATGAGGCATTCCCAGAAGTTTCACTCTGATCTCTGTCTGTCCCACTTTGTTCCAGATTTTGATAGTTATTTTTATTTTTGCTTTTCCTGCTTCCATCCTTTCAAGAGATACACAACAGGTATAAAAATAGGTTCATTCAGCTTGTTGTTTCGCCCACAAAATATACAGTGAATTCAATTTACAATATAATCTGTGTAGCACTTTGAGACATCTCAATCATGTGATAAGAGGCTATATCAAATGCAGGGATTATTATTATTATTATTATTATTATTATTATTATTATTATTGCCCATGCTTGGTGCAGAGATAGACCTGTTAGTAGTGAAATCAGAAGGCATTTCTTTATTCACAGAGTTATGAGAGCAATCACTAGTGTGGGTCCTTACAATCCAATTTACATTTATATAGCACCTTTCTCGTCAGGAGGACGTCTCAAGGCTCAAAGTGCTTGATACTGTTGATTTGGCACCTGAAGTAGGGTGGAAGCTGAAGGTGGTGGGGACGGGAAAGCTGATTGAAAACACAGTCAAAGAGATATTTGAAGCACATGTGAGCATAAACTAGTGAATTTCCTTATCATACGAGCTTCCACAAGCGTGGGTCCTTATTGTGGAAACAGTCACCAGTTTGGGTCCATATTGTGGTAGCAATCAATAATACGTGCCCTTACCGATGCAACTTATTATCCACAAGCTCTTGGCAGCATTTAGCTCTGCTTCTCTATTATGTTGTCCTAATGTGAAACAAACAAAAAAATCAGTCAAGTTGGACAACTGGAGTCTAGCACAATAAATCTCTGAGCTCTGTATGTACAGTATTAAGGGCTGGGCAATAAAACAATTTGTGTGTTCACAGGGAAGCTTTGTGTGGCTGCAAAATAAGTTGGATGGATGGAGCTCCTTCAAACAAGTGTAATTACACCTAGAAAGCTCATTACTATAATCTCTGTCAGACTAATGTGAAAGCGATCTCCACTGAATGCAACTTTTCAATTAGTTGCTGTGATGAGCTCTGAAATGAGGCTGTTGCAGATGTACAAGGCTCGACTTGTTAAGAGCTTTCGAGGAGTTTTGAGCAGTAATTATAGCTTTATGAAAAGCAGAGCCCAGAATGAAAACTCCACGCTGGGGCTCAAAGGCCTGTGGACAGGTATGGAGTGAGTTAACGAAGGGTGGGCGGGGGGAGCTTTGGCTACACAGAGTTGACGCTGCTTTGAAATACTTGGCAGATTTACAGTGACACCCGACCTGCCAGCCAGGCTAGCAGAACAAAAGGCATTTGAAGCTTTTTAGATTAACTCTTTGTGTTATCTCTCCAGCAGCAGAGTGATACGTTTCAGATTGGCTAACCTTTCTATTTTGTCTCCCTTGGCTTACTACGTACATAAGATCTACGACTGTCTGTGGGACGTTGCTGTGCGCAATTGGCTGCCGCGTTCGCCCACAAATATACAGTCAATTCACTTTACAGTGTGTTCTGTGAAGCGCTTTGGGACGTCCTCCCGATGTGAAAGCGCTATATCAAAATGCAAGGATTATTATTATTATTATTAAGATGCGTTGATGTGCCCGATGTTTCAAGCCAGTTGTATCTGATTTTAAAATGATGGTTCGTTCTAATTACAAAGTGACCCAGGGAATTGGCGAGCAGGGAGGTTGGCGTCACTTGAGAAAACAAAGCTTAAAATGAGGAAAGCAGATTGCAAACTGTCTTCTGCATTACTTGTGGGACACGTGAATATATCGCTCGTAAACCAATGTCAATTTTGTTGAATGTGAGATGCCATAATTATGCAGCCAGAAAGCTCTGTAACGAAGGTTGTCTCACAAATTTCACTCTAGTGCTTGCTAATAGCGCAGAAAAGCTGGTAGAAATGATCCCACCAACGTATTTCCCCCAGACTGACTCGTATGTAATCCCATCACCTCCAGTTCAGCGAGTGACGATGAATCCTGTTTGAGGCGATATTGACATCTAATATGCAGCAATTTCCAAAGGCAATCCTTAATGAGCAAACCAGAGGCATGTCACGCCAACTCCTGGGAACCCTGCCCTCATGTAATCTATGTTCGGAGCAGAATTCTCACAGCTCAGCATCACTTACTTGCAGTGATTTCCTTGACTTGGTTTCCTTACTGAGAAATCCTGTTGGAAACCATTGCTTGTCAGACTACCTCACCAAGACTAAGAGTTGACTAGTAATAATTATAATCCTTGCATTTTATATAGCGCCTTATCACGCCGTTGAGTGCTTCACAGGATATACTGTAAAGTGCAGTGACTGTGTATTTTTTTAGGTGAAACCTAACAGCCAGTTTGCGCACAGCAAAGTCTCACAAACAGCCATGGAGTGAGCGACCAATTTTATTTGGGGGATTTATTGGCTGGTACACTGGGAGAGAGAAACTCCGTTCTCTTTTCGAACAGTGCCCCAGGAACTGTTGAAATATTGAGGTGGAAGTCTGGAACTCTCTCCCCCAAAAGCCTGTGGATGCTGGATCAATTGAAACTTTCAAGACTGAGGGGTCGATAGATTTTTATAAGGTGAGGGTAATGAGGAATATGGAGCAGGTAAATGATCATGATCAGCCATGATCTAATTGAATGGCGGAACAAGCTCGAGGGGCTGAATGACCTGTGCCTATGTTCTTTGAGATGTCTCAGCAATGTGATATCAAATACATTGATTATTATAATTAAATCTATGAAAGGTGACATGATTGTTTTTATTGCTGTTTAGATTTAGGTCACTCCTCCGAGCTGACTTTCACCCTGGAGCCCAGTGATGTGATTGCGGTCGAAAGCCACCCTCTGAAGCTGCATTGCCAGGTGGAGGGAATGGAGCCTATCAGCAAGTCCTGGAGGAAGAACGGCATCCTACTGTCCGACAGCGAGCGCACCACACTGCTCGCAAACGGCTCACTCTACATCACAAGCTTCCAATCGCTGAGAGACGATGGGTCCTCGGATGAGGGTGAATACGACTGCACCGCCCAGAACCGCCTGGGTCTCCTGGTCAGCCCGCAAGGCCAAAGTGCAGGTGGCAAGTAAGTGAGGCTGAATCCATCCAGCCGATCTGTCTCTTATATAGAGAGGAGTCTCACTCTCATTTCCCCGCTGCTAACTCAATACTGGCATCTGAGAAGCAAAGGACCTTGTGAGAGCAAGCGTTGTAACAGGAATTAGACGGTTATTGCCAGAATTGATGAACAGTGACTTCAGTACAGCGCTTTGGGACGTCCTCCCGATGTGAAAGCCGCTATATACAAATGTAATTTGTTGTTCTTCTTGTTGTTCAGCGGTAATGTCATAATGTAAAAGATGAGTTGCTGCCATCTGCGGAGATACTGAGAGACACCTAAACATCTTGTTTTTTGTTGGTGCCTCTTGAGGTAAAGGCTGCTATCCTGGATAGTCACTGGCAAGGGATTTACTTTCACACCTCTCCAATTATTGCCCATCGAGAATCTATGCCCATTGGGAAGGTATGGTGGCTCTGGCAAGCTTGCACATGTGCATGTGTTTGTGTGTTGCTTTGGTGATGTTTCTCAATGTAAACCAACTGAATTCCATGGCACTGGGCCTCACTTTGCTTGTCGAGTGCTTATGAAACACAAGCACAGGGTTGCTTATCAGGGATTGATGATTGCCATCAGAGGTGACCTAAAGGATTCATTCTTTGGTACTGCATTGAATTGGAGTGAATTCTTGGTTAAATGCATCTCTGCTGCGTTAGACAGTCGATCTTGCCTCAGATGAAACCGGCGCTGAGCGTAAGCTGACTAGGAGCTACAGTAATGTAGGACACACACCGTGAATCTCTGATCTCAACCGTGCCATTGCAGAGAGAGGTGGTCAGTGAAGATCTGAAACTCTGCTGAAATGACTCCTAAGTCATTTTGTCTTTTTAAAAAAAAAATTAACAGAATTTTAAAAATCGTGCAGAATTGGGGACGTTTCTTAAATTCTGACTCAGTTGGAAAGTCGACTTAAAAAGAACCCGCTTCAAATTAAGGACCGAATTTGTGAATTTTATCACAATTTTAAATGCCAGGTGGAACTTCTGGCCTCAAAGGGGCTTCCTTCCCTGAGGGGAGGGGAGGAGGATGGGGGTAATGTTGAAAATGAAACAAAGAGAAACTTGGAGGGAGAGCTTCACACCGTCACTGTTACTTCACCCTCTCATGGAAGTCTGCAGAGCTACAGCAGCGAAGATGTGGGAACAGGACAGACTCCCTGAACTGAGGTGTATGTGTGTGTGTCTGGGGAGATGGAGGGGGGAGAGGAGATCCAAAAGAAAGAGTACAAAAATAAATCGATAAGTGAAAGATGTGGTTTGAATCTTGACTTCGAACCCCACAAAACTCATCACATGCCTTTTGACCACGGCCGGTATCTGCCTGTGTTATTCCTGCGGTCAGACCCACAGCTTTAGTAATCGTGCTGGGAGGTGGAGAGCCTTTTGCTGCTCTCCTTGGAGAGTACAGACTTGGCCTGGTGTGGCTTCCGGACGGTATCATATGGATCCCGTTGCTGTGGAAACGGTTCAGGTAATATTAAGCTGGTTTCAATGCCGCCTTGCCTTGCCTTGCCTCGCCTCGCCCTGACAAAGTATGTAATTCATTTGCTGAAAAGCTCCGCTCTGAATTGGGTGCAGTTCGGGGAGGTCACGAGATGGCTGTTTATTTGAAACTGACCCGCGTGGTAGTCGAGGTCACTGATTGCAAAAGCGATACCCAAAGTCGTTGGGTCAGCCTTCTTCTTCTTTTTCCTGCCGCCGCTCAGGTTTTACTTTTATGGAAATAAATCGAAATCGGGTTGCCTGTAAGAATTCCAGTTTTGCTTTTATTTCGCTAGGAAAATCAATTGGCTGCTGCATTTCGCCCTCAAAATACAAAATACTCCACTTTACGCTGTATCCCGCGAAGCGCTTTGAGACGTCTCAACCACGTGATAAAGCGCTATATCAAACACAAGTATTATTGTTATTATTAAACCGACCAGCTTGCTCAGACCACCAAGTTGAACGGAAGCTTTAAACGTTAGGATATCAATCACAGGAGATACGACCGACACATCTGATACAAGAAATGATGTGTGTGCGAGCGAGCGAGCGTGGGCATGTGTGTGTGGAGAAGGAGCATTTATATAGATGTGCATTATCAGTAGGTAATTGTAAAGCTACTTATTGATCGGATCAGCCATCTGGTTAATTTCAGAATGGATCACATTCAGCTCCAGATTCCTGCTGGGTTTCTTCCAGATGCTTTATTGCTTTCAATGCCCTTCCGCCCAGGACAGCACTAGAAGATGCTCCAAGTCTGCCCTTGTTCCCCAATGTAATATATGGTATGGTCAATGCTACTTTTAATTAGCCTCCTCCATTGTTTAGGCATATTGGTTTGGAAGCTCAGAGCTGTGTTCTGACAACTGCAGGGAGCAAAGGTTAGCAAAAGCTCACGGTGCCAGCAATCAGCCATTTGCCAGCCTGGGAGCGACACAGAGAGAGGGGGAGAAAGACCCAGGTTGTCTGACCCATCAGTCTTTCTTCACTCTAGGGAACTGTTTTGTTTTCACTTGGCCTCTTTCTCTCTCTCTCTCTCTCTCTCTCTCTCTCTGTCTCTCTTTCGGCTGTGCGCCCGCAACCTGTCTACGTGAGCACCCTTTTGCCTTGTGGCACCCTGTGTCAGTACACCAGCAAGCTTTGCATTGAAAGATTGTCCCGTTCGACTTCTGATGATTGAAAGACAAGACATGTGAAGAGATCAACGTTCTGAAGTTGCGGCTGATTTCACTGGCGCTGCAGTTAATGTGAGAGTTCCAAAATTCTGAATGTCCCGAAAGGTAAATTAAAGAGAGGCACTTTCCGTTGCTCATCGAGTCAGTAGTAAGAGGCTGGGTGGATCCAGAATTTCTCCGCCCTAGCAACAACAACAACTTGCATTTATATAGCGCCCTTCATGTGGGGTAGCATCCCGGAGCACTAAAAAAACCGTCATATGGATGGGCAGAGAACAGAGCGAACCAGGGAAGATTAACCTGAAAGCTTCCCCTGTTGGTAGGACAGTAAAAACCGTAAAGGCGGTGAGATTGGTTTGGACAGTACTCATGAAGGAATGACGGAACATGGAATTATTCTGATCTTTGTGTTAATTTCACGAAACTGCTCATAAATCTGCTTAAAAGTTTTAGAAGGATACCTTTTTGGCCCTATTTGGGGATGATAGTGTTCTCAGATGGTGTAAAGGTTAAAGGTTGGCTAACTCCTGGCCGGAGGAAGCATTTCCCCGCTTTGTCCTCTTTCAAAATAAAGTAACTATCTCACAAACCCATCTCCCAATCTATACAAAGCCCTCTGTATTGTGGGCCTATCTGTCTGTAATCTAATTCCCTTGGAATTGGCTGGACAATCCGCAACTTGTGTAATTTGATGAAACTGCCGGCCAGCTTCGTAAATCACGACGTGACCTCTGGAACACTCCCCTGATGAAGACCATTGATTGTATTGCTCAATAAGGAGGATTTATCACCAGCCAGGCCCACTGCCCTATTGTCTGTCTCTGCACACAGCTACATATCTTCTGGTGCCACGACTAGTCTGCAGTGTTTGGCATTTGATCTGATGATGGATCTTCCTTGATGGGTATTCAAGACCCACTGAGTTGCTCCAACCAACTCTTTGCTCTTTTTCGACATTCTGTTATAAATAAATAATAAATAAACCTTGCGGTTTAATATTAGGGCCTTCACAGCTGTCTCTCAACTCTCGGAGATCACATTGCTGGATTTATTGTAAAGTGAGGTGACTTTCTAGTTGAAAGCAGTAGCTAATTTCTGCTGCTAATTTCCCACAAACAGCCATGAAGTGAAAGGCCAATTTTATCTGGTGATTGTTGACCAGAACACCATGGGGGGAAAAAAAACTTCCTTCTCTTTTGGAATAGGGCCATGGGATCTTTAGCATTCATGTGTACAGATAGAAGGGACCTCGGTTTAACGTCTTATCTGATAGATGGCATCTCCAGCAATGAAACACAGAGCACAGCACCTACTTGGGCCTTGAAACCACAACCTTCAGGCTTGGAAGGGAGAGTGCTACCACCTGAGCCAGTCTGACACTGAAACTCCTTTTACCTTTTACATCAGATCTGCCTGCTCTGTGAATTGCTAAGTCTATGAAGTGAATCTTCTACTTGCTTGGATTAGGAAATTGTAAATGCGATCAAACACTCTCAGGGCAAGGGCAAAAGGAACCAATAAGTGACGTTTGCAAGTTTGTGTTAATTGCAAGTTCCGGTTTGAGACTTCTGTTTGCAATCCAGAACTCGCTAATTCCAAAACCCAAGTCAACGAAGTGTGTGGGTGTGTGTGTGTGTGTGTGTGTGTGTGGGTCGGTGGGGGGGCAGGTTGTGGAAGAGCAAAACAGCTGGAGGGAAACAGACAGCTGTTTTGTTTGACTGATCCTTTTGAAGGACTTCACCAACTCTGGATTCACATATTTTGCCAACTGGAAGTTTTGATGAATATAAAGAATATTGTAAATCAGATATAAAATGGCAATTGCTTTGATGGGGTTTCATTGTGTTGCGAAACTCCGCTACCCACATACTCTCTCAATATTCAATGCAAATTGAGAGATGTTTCTCTTGGATGGCTTCTTTTGCAGCTGCATTGAGTCCCGAGCAACATCAGACCATTTATTTTTCTCCTAGTTTTGTTTCTCTGTCAATTCTCGGCCCTCTCCTCCTCCTCTGCTGAATGCTTCCTTTATCTCCTTCTGCTGGGAGCGATGGTCTCACAGATGCCCAAGTGGCCATTGTTGAATTATCAGTGATGCGCAGTGATAAATGTCTTAGTAACATAGGGGAGGGCGGGAGGGAAAAGAGTGATAATTACCACATACTGCATTTTCCACTACTTGTTAGACGGCAGAAAAAAATTGTTTATTATCATAATAATAACCCTTGCATTTGGTATAATGCTTTTCATGTTGGAAGGATGTCTCAAAGTGCTTCATGGGGATTTCCTGTGAAGTGTAGTGACTAGGAAAACGTGGCAGCCCACAGTAGTGTCCCACAAATAACCATCGGGCGAATGGCTAATTTTATTTGTGGGGGTTGTTGGCCAGGACACCGGGAGAAGCTCTGCAAGGGTTATTATGCAAAGCTTATTATTCATCAAAGCCTTGGTTCTAAACAAGGGAACAGGTATCTTGAGAGCAGGGATCAGTAAGGGCAGAAAGACCACAGAGTTTTCTCCGGCTGGGTGAATGAGATCATTTCCAAGAAGCACTTTATTCTCTCTAAGTTATCTCTTTGAAGCCTTTTTTTCGTTTAATGGCCCCTCATTACGTTTCACTCAGTTTCTCCCTGGGAAGCTATTTATCATCTCAATGTCCTTACAGGAGGAGCCCTGGTCCCTTGTAGGTCATAAGAGCAATCGCTGGCACTGTTCTCTCACACAGCTGGTCACCAAGCAACTGTCTACACTGGGAGACTGCCTTTAATTATCACCTCAGAAGAGTCCTCCTTAAATTGTCATTGGCAAAAAAAGACTGAAGTGGTGCAATTTGCTGTCGGGGTGTTTAAAGCCATTTGCCTTGAAATCTATCCATCGATTTATGGTATAATGTTGGCTGGGTTGTTTATGCAAGTTTATGCTCGGAGTTTTGTTCTCCCATTTAATAAGGAGGCATTGGAACCGGAGGGGGGAGGGAGGGAGGGAGAGAGGGTGACAGAAAGCAAAATGTTTAGACCAGACTTCTAACTAGTGAAAGAAGGTGCAGCTGTTTTCAGAGCCCTGACACTCATCTAATGCACAAGCCCATTCATATTCAAATATTGCCATTCAGATGCAGAGAAAAAGGGCCTCACTCTAAAGAGCTCACAATGCACTCCGAGCCTCCCGAACTGCTGTCTCTCATGTAATCCTCACAGATATGGGTAATCCATTCTCTGCCTTCCAGTCTCGGCCAAACTGCTGGAATGTATTAAAAGTCCTGCTGACTAGTCTCTTTACTGGTGTTTGAAGGAGATGGAGTGAGTGTCTGCCTCTGTCCAGCAAGGTTTCTAGGTGAGTGAGGTTGCACACAGTTGCAGGAAGCATAACAACGCAAGCAGATAGGAACATGAAATGGACATAAATCTGTCCCAGACTAAATGTATCTCACTTGCCCTCTGCCATAAATTAATATCGGGCCTTATCCTCCACTATTGCCCCACTTAGTGGCTGAAAAATGACTCCCACCCCCTATCAAGATTGTAGTGTCAGAAAGGCCAAAGGCTTGGAGAAGGACATGTGAGGGGGAAAAAATATGAATTAGATTTGTTTTAACTTCTCTCTGAACTTCATGGGATTTACCCCCACCCCTCTCACACACACACACACACACAAAAGCAGTATTTTTCAAGTCCGACCTGACTCTTATGAAACACTTTGAGGCCTTTTGACATTGTGTGCGCTTGTATCAAATGTCAGGATTATTGTTTGCACTTCATGTTACCAGTCACTTAAAATGGAGTGCAAAATCTGATCATTTTGCCTCATTGGGGTTGTTTTATCTCTTGTCTGCTAAGATTCCCACTGGGCAGAGCTTTAAACCATCCTCACTATGAGAGAGTGAATATTTGGGGGTTTGAGAACTGTTTTCTTACGTGTGTGTGTATACACACATATATGTATACATATTATATATATATGAATGCAGTCTGATCGGTTACAAATGCAACCGATACATTGGGACAAGACTCCTGCTTCCTCGCATAAGGAATACATCTAAAGACGTCTTGTTGACATATCAGCATCAAAGAGTTGAGATTCCTCAGGGAACCGTTGAATTCCTTTCCTGCGGCTGGACAGCTCTTCACAGTGGAGTCCTGGAGAGTTCCGGGTAGTGTGGATCAGGCCTGGATCACACGCTTGTCAGAGACTGGCACCTCTTCAAAGTTCAGTGATGAATGGTAGGGAGAGCGGGAGTGGGGCGAGTGTAGGGGAGGAGGAGGAGGGGTGGTCCTAAGAACCTCCCATTACTGGCTTTTGATGTCGCCTTTTGCACTTGCACGCTGTCACTGAGCTGAATGACTAATTTTCACAGGTCAGGGGAGAGTGAGAATGTATGCCCGAGGAAGGCCTGGGATCACACGGAAACGCTGGCTGCTTTTAAGTGGGAAAATGTGCTCAGTCCTACGAAGAGATAAAACTCTTCACACTTTCAACCTTTGGAAAGATAGCCCCCGCTCCCCCCTCCTTCCCACTCCATCAGAGTCTGTGCACAACTCTTCCCCCTTTTTTGACTATGCAGCAAAGTTTTAGGGGAAATTTTTGTTGGGAAGACTTGGAAAAAAAAGTGTCACATTTTATTCCACAAGGATTATTATTATTGCTTCTTCCGTCCGCACTCCCTCCATCCCATCATTGGTAGGGTGAGCCTCCCCACTTTCTGGACTTCTCTCAAATTCCTTTCGTTTTATGCCTTGTCTCGCAGCATTAAAAAAGCCTCTTAAAAACCTGTCTCCATGACCGACCGTGCCTTTGGTCAACACCCTCGAATTCCTCTTCCCTTCCTCTTTGCTTGGCGATGCCTATCATCTTTACGAAGCAGTTCGAGAAAATCTCCCTACATGAATGGCACTCTCTGAGCCTCGGTTGTTACACAGAAGCAGTAAAACGGCAACTGAAGAGTGGAGCTGGCTTCCACACTCAGCAAATACTGTAGGGACGATACCTCATTAGCCAACCAGGGTGTAGATCATTCTTAAGGAATCTTATCAGAAAAAGAGCACAGTGGAGGTCAATGCTGTTGAAGTAGAGATTGCAGTGGATTAATATTGATGCAAGAGCAATGCCGTTCAATCACTCCGAGAATCCTGTTATTGATATTCTCCCTTACAGCGGCAAGCGTTGGCTGAGGCTGACATTGCTCCTACATCGCAGTCCTGGTGGAGTTCGGAGTGAAAGTGGAGCTGGGTCTTTTATACGGCCTCCTGGTGAACATCTGTGACACTTGTCCTCTGTGTGTGTGTGTGTGTGTGTGCGCGCGCGTGCGTGAATGTCTTGATATCATTTTGATACTTACAGATTCTGTGAATTCATGTGATTTGTACCTGTTTATTCAAGTTTCCTGTCAAGTGTGTCAGCCTGGCACAATGGTAACGCTTTCTCCTCTGAGTCAGAAGGTTGTGGGTTCAATCCCACGTCGGGACTTAGAATCACATAGTCTAAATTGACACTCCAATGCGGTGTTGGTTGGGGGGGTGTTGCATTGTCGGAGATAGCCCTTAAATCAGGGTCTTCACCCAAAGGCACTCTATCAAATGCAAAGACTAGTATTATCATTTGTGGCTTGTGTTTGGAGTCAGTGTGTCTCTGGCCTGGCGTCTGTGTATGTTTTGTGATTTGACGATTATTATTTACCTCTGGATGTTCAGGTTCAAAAGCACAATGGAAAGCGTTTGAGTCGCAACGGGTTCAATAAATGTCAGGACTGTAATATGATAAGGAGACCTGGAATAGTTGATAAGTGCACGATTGGAGCAATGCGGGAACACGCGAGGTCAGGGAAGAAGAAAGAGCCGAGCAATAAAGTGCTTTTACTGTTTTAAGTGAGTTCGAAAAATTGAAACCGACCCCATCTGATAGTGAGGGGTGGTCATTTCGTTGCAAGAGTAGATCAGCAGGTAAAGGCCAGTTAACCATTTAATGGCCCCATTCACAATCTTCTGCGAAGAAATGTTTTCTGATCTCGCCTCTTAACCATCCTCTGGAATTTCCACGTGTAGGTGGGATACATGGAATTCTCAGTTTGTTTGGATACCCTTCAGCGTGGCGATGGGTCTCTGCATGTGTCAGACGTCCGGCTGACCCCAAAAAAAGCCTAGTGTGTGTGTTGGGGGTGTGGGGGGGGGGGAGGATGGTGGTGTGGTTGTGGGCAGTGAATGGCTCCATTGGTGGATCGGAATAACGGAATCTGTTTCATTAATCGTGGGTTAATAAATGTGGGAATCCCAATGTGCGAGGTTCCCATTGTGAGAGGGGAAATACTGACCAGGGTGTTGTAGAGTTAGGGTCAGCGGGTGGGTGAAGTAGAGCAGTCATTGTAATGGGAAGGGTCAGGTCGGACGTGAAAAACCCACTGAGCGTAAAAGAAATTTGAAGAAAATTGGGGCTTTTTTTTATTATCTTTATTAACTGGATGTGCTCATTAAGGTTGTGGGTAGTTGTGTTTCTAAACCGATTCGAGGTGATGTTGATCAGCATTGAAACTGCTGCGTTAGTGAATGAATCAACTTGATTCTGTTGTCCTCAATGCTCTCTGGCTAAACATGACTGCGGAGTACTGCCTGGGACTGACACGGGAGGCTGGGGAACTGATGGTCAAAGGCAGGAAGAAGGGGTTGGTATGTATCGGTGCTAACAGACAAATAACAGGTTTGCACTGATAAGCCGTTACAGAGCTCGCTCTCCTGTCTCAGGTCAGCCCTTTCACCAAGACATCATTCAGTCACTTATGGCCAATGACTATCACCACGTAATTACCAGGATGTTTTGACAGCGACGCTATCAAAATATGAGCATGGCTGTCGCTGTGGCCGACATCATAACTGACTGGATGGGCCCTGAGGTTTAACAAGAACCAGGATGTCTGGCGGGGAATCCTGTTCAGTCGAGGAATGTTGCTAATGACAACAACAACAAAATTACATTTATAGAGCGCCTTTCACCTCGGGAGGACATCCCAAAGTGCTGAACAGTCAGATGTCGGGGCCCGGGTCGGGTGGGAGACATGGAGCAGGCCAGAGCTGATGAGCGGAGGAGCGGGCAGGTTGGTAGGGATTCAGCAGGTCAAGAGAGGTAGAAGTGGGCAAGACCATGGATGGCCTTAAAGGTGAGGACGAGGATCTTGAACTCGATCCTCTGGGAATGGGGAGCCAGTGGAGTCAGGTGGGAGTGATGAGGTCACGGAGCCTGGTGAGTGAGAGTACATGAGTTGCAGAGTTTTGGGATGATCTGCAGCTTGTGAAGGGAAGAGTTGTGAAGCCGATGAGGAGGGAGTTCCCGTAATTAAGCCTTGAGGTGACAACTGCGTGAGTGAGGGTTTGGTCAGCCTGAGGGGTGAGGCAGTGGCGGAGACTGGCAATGTTGCGGAGGTGGTGGTAGGCAGTGCCGGTCATGGCGCGGATGTGGGGGAGAAAGGACAGTTCAGGTTCAAACAAGACACCCAGGTTCCTGACTGGTTTAGAGAGGTTGAGTGTGCAGCCGTGGAGGCTGAGGCTGCCAGCTACGACTCGTTTCAAGTCCTGAGGTGAAACTCATCCATATCAGCAACCCGGTTTCAGGTCTATTTACACTCATAACACAGCAGAGAAGAAAGGAAGACCTTACGTTTTGTTTACGGTTATTATCACACTGAAATATCTCAGTAATTACTATCAGGCCTAGTAACTGTTTATTTTTAACTCGTGTTTGTTATGAGGCACCCAGTTTGCACACAGGAAAGTCCTCGTAACCAGCCATGAGTTGAATGACCAATTCAACTGGGGGATTGTTGGGCAGGACACTCTGTTGCTGAATGGTGCCCTCCCCCAACCTGGTCAACAGGCAAACAAAAGCTTAGTTTAACATCTCATTGGAAGGACAACATACACAACATACACATCTGGTGCAAGGGGTGGAGGGGGCTCAGATGTTGAACCAAGGTCCCTTTGGATGTAGGAGTCTTGGCTGCAAGCTACCATTCCAGTCAAGACCCGTGTGTCTGAGGGGGAAGAGAACAAGGACCATCTCTTCCAGATCTGCATCTTGTGTCTCGGATGAGAAGTTAACCCGAGGTCTCATTGCCTGTAGAGATGGAGGCCAAGGATCCTAGGACAATATTCAAAATGAGAAGGGTGTTTCTCATGGTGCCCTGGCCGACAACTGGTCATTCGATTTGTGGGTTCACTTAGGACCCTTGCTGTCAGCAAAATGGATGCTGTGTTTGCCTGCAAATATGTGATCATCACACTCAACAGCAATTTGGTGTAAATGGTTTTGGGACAGCTCAAATTCCCGAGAAGCAGTGTTAACGGCAGGGATTATTGCTTATTTTTTATTATTATCATTATGATTCTGCGCTGTTACAGAGCCGCGCACTGACATTGATTGCAACATTGAGACCTGGGGCCTGTCTGACCCCCACTCTGTCTCTGTCCCTGTCCTGTCCTCCTGGCTCCAGGAAGGCAGCACAGCACGGAACATCCGGGGAGGGGAGGCTTTGAGAGGGCAACGATTCTAAATCAATAAAACAAATGTGTTTCCCCCCCCCCACCCAAAATGACTTCATTTGACGGTGGACGGCTTGAACCTAACGAAGAATGTGAAGCATTTGTTTGAAACTTAATGCTGCCAAGGAGAGAGGGAGGGAGGGAGGGAGAAGGAGGGAGGGATTGGGTGAGAGAAGAGAAGTAAAGTGTGTGGACGGAGTGGAATGGGTCTGTGGCCGTCTGTCTGGCTTGGTTTCGGACCACCCTGAACTCGCACAAACGGATGAATAAAAAGAGGTTCGAAATTCCTGTTCTGTTTTCAGGGCTCCTCCGGGGAATTCCTGAATAATGGAGGGCAAAAGGTCGCCAGAGGGTAGGACAGAATAAATCCTGCTGTCGGCCGGCTTGGTGCAGCCATGTCAGGTTGGGGTTTTGTAAGGATCAAGGGAGGAATGCCAGGCTCTCCTCTCCCGCGGTGGGATTTGCCTGTCCTGCGGAGGGAGGGAAGGAAGGACGGTGGTGGGGTGTGGGGTGGGGGGACAGCGAAAAGGGCTTCAGTTATCAGTTAAGCAAATGGCTGGAGATTATGCCAGGCCACTCTCCTAGTAGCACTGGTTTGTTCTATCTGTCGTATGTTATCTCTGCTTGGAGGTCATGAAGCTTAAACACTTTGTTTTTTTGGTCAGCCGGGTGTCTGACACATGCAGAAGCCTCAGCACCGTTGCTTAAGAGCATCCAAACCGAGCTGAGAGTTCCATGTATCCCACATGGAAATTCCAGAGATAGATTGTTGGAGTGAAATGCGCACTCTTTCCCTGGAGGGACGCCTCCTGCTTACCTAATTCTGGAAAGTATTAGGCGCAAATTGTCAAGAGCCAAGGCTTGGGGACCCCATTCATAGCCTAGTACACAGTCTATCAATACAGTAAAGACATGCAATGGCTATATATAGTTTGGGACTTGACATGCGAATGCGACTGCCAGAATGGTGAAAGCCGAATTGGATGGATCTTGATCTTCTTTGGCCAAGAAACAACGCTTATTTTCTTATTGCTATCAACGCAGTAAAGCCAAGCATTGCTGCCAGTGCAGCACCAGCCATGCATTGCTGCCAGCACAGGAACAGCCGTGCATCGCTAGCTAGCCTCGCTCGCTAATCCCACAGTCAGATGCAACCTCGCAAACACTCCTGGGCACAGTCCACGTTTTTTGAAAGAATTTAAAATAAAGAAGTTTGTGGAATAGCTGTGGGATAATCCTTCCCTTTCATACCTTCTCTGTTTCTCATTAACAAGTTCAATGCTCTGCTGGGCCCGAGAGCCCCCGGGGGCCCCTCTTTATCGCACATTTCTTTCTAAAGATCATGGGAGCTAAGAGGCTAAGGGGTGGGTGGGGGCGGGACGGAAAGCAGTGACCTCCATCACAGCACCAGGGCAGCAAGCCGTGACCTTTCCTTACAGAGATTCTCCCCTAGCCTGGGGGAAGGGGCTTAGACCTCTGCTTAACTAAAGAGGCATGATTCTGTAACCATGGCGCTGACCTGGACTTCAGAGGGCTGCTCATTGTCACTCCACAGCGGATAAAAAACAAGCCTCGGACACAATGAGGTTCAGCCCAAAGCCTTCTGACGTGTCGCCCAAGCCATTTGTGATTTCGTTGAATAGCCTTTCCTCCTAGCATTGTGCTAAATATTTATCAGATAAAGCATGTTTGCTGCCTGTGGATTTGGGAGAAAGGATGGAGGAAGGAGGAAGGGTGGGGGGGGTAAGAAATTAATGATTTCAGGCTAAGGCTAAGTGTTTAACAGGCACGTTTCTCCAGCCACTAACTTTGACAGCACCTTTCTGTTTCGTCACACACGGCGTCGCTCTGACAGTGTGATAGGTGCAGAGACTTATTCATGACAGTCTGACTCTTCTGTCTTCTCTGCCTCTACCCTTCCGGGCATTTGGATTCCAATGTTTTATTTCTGGAGAAAACTTGATGCGTACGTGAGGAGAAGGGAATAGAGTGGTACAGTAGGGGGAACAGGAAGGGTGCACGGACTAGTTGGACCAAATAGACTGTTTTCTTGCTGTTTAACTCTATGTAACCCTATTTTGGGAATTTGAGATTTTTCTACCCTCTCCCCATCTCCTTAAGTGCTTCCTGCTGAGAGTGGCATTTCCCATTAGATAACTACCGCTAACAATCCTTGCATTTGATGCAGCAGAAAGCATCAGTGTATTTAAGAAGAATCTCGATGCCTACATAGTAATAATAATAATAATCCTTGCATTCGATATAGCCCCTTTCACGTCAGGAGAACCCCTCAAAGTCACGTGCTGGTGTGTTCACTTTCAAATACACAGTCACTACACTTAACAGTAATTACTGGGAATTGCTTCGAGATGTTTTGACGGATTATTGGCTCCGTATCCAATGCAAGGGTTCATTTATTTATTCTTTAAATCCGTGCTCTCCAGTTACGAATTTAAGAATAAATAAACCAGCGACCGGCGGAAACACTTTCTGCCTATTTAAATGTATCGAAACCCCTGATGATTTTGAACCACCTCTGTCACCTCTCGGCCTTTTTCCCTCCCCATTCAGAAATGCTTCCGTTCAGTTGCTGAATGCTGTCTCGAGCACTGAAAGGAGTGATTAAATCCCACCGCTGGTCCTTGCTGTATGTTGCTTTATGTGGGAAAAGTTAACAAATTCCGAAACCCATTCAAACGAAAGCTTGTTGGATAACGCACGAGACGTTTGTTTTTATATTAAAAAAAAGTAATATAACCTGCAATTTATTAAAGGTGGAGTTTTTTTTGTCTGCATAATCCCTGAGCCGTTGATTTCTTTGGTTTGACTTTGAATAGCAGGAAGACCTTTAAGGTCATGTGAAGGGGCCCAGATGAGGGGAGATTGTCCAGGTGGTGGCCACGGTCTCAGTCAAGGGGTGGGCTTCCACTCAAGTCAGAGATCAATCATGTCTATCTGCACTGGCCCCGGGTTTTTGTTCCCTCGCTTCACAGCCTTTGGCTCACGGAGAGCTTGCCGTGATCAATGGAGGAGCATGTCACACAGAACAGAGCGTGTCCAAGTCATGTAGCTTTCAGTCTATTACTCACCATAGGACCCAGTCGCTGTGCCTTCATTCTGCCATCACACTGCTGTGTGAAGGGAAACAAAGGAAGAACTCGCATTTTCATGTTGGCTTCTCACATTGAAACATGTTCACGTGCTTGGTCACTAGTTACCATCAAGCGTAGTGACTGTTTCTCCCCCAATTCCTCTGCTTTGCCCCCTCCTTCCCCTCTTGTAGATCACGCCGGAAGACCTTCCTCTTCGACCTTCCTCTTCTCTCCCCTCCTCCCCCCCACCCCCCCCCCACCCCGACTCAGCATCAGCCTCCGGCACTGTTAAGCACTCCGAGACACTGCCCCGCGTGAAGGGCACTACATGAATGCAAGTCGTATAAAGTCGAAATGTCTCACAGTGCGTCACAGGTAATTGCTGTAAAGTATAGTGACTGTTTTTTGTAGGTGAATTTGCACACAGCAATGCCTCTCCAAAAGCCATGAGGTGAATGGTCAACTTATCCAGGGGATTGTTGGCCAGGACAGATTGGCTTTGTTGCAGTCTACGGCCCCGTACAGTCAATTTTCTGCATTACATTTGGAAAGAGTAATCACATTTACGAACTCTTGTGGTTGCCGTATTCATATTGAAATAGAAAGCAAGTGTGTGTGTGGAGTGGGCGGTGTACGTGAGCGTGCGTATGTGCGGAGTGGGGTGTGTATGTGTGTGTGTGTGTGTGTATGGAATGGGGTGTGTGCCCTTTAACTGTATGTAACCGTACCCATTGAACAGACTGGTAACAAAAAGACAGTATGGTGGATGGTGGATTCTTTGCACCGACCAACCTCCTGCTTTCCTCTTCACGTCAAAGAACACAGCAACCGCTGGGAGCTCAGCCCATTGGAAGGCAGAGCAGGTAAAGCGATCTACTGAGTGAACATTGCCATTAAAATGACGTCACGACCGGGGGCTTTTACAGTTGAGGTCAGGACGGGCAAGGGTCAGAGTTTAAACCGTTGGTTGCTTCTGAACAGCAATACGTCAATCTCTACCTTGCTTCAGAAACCTGTGTTGCCCGCTGTGACTGTACTTTGTGCGCTCCTTCTGTAAAGAAAAGCGTTGGTGTGTTCTCAGTGGGAGAAATGTATTGTTCGGTTTAAGTGTATACAGTCTTTGGGTTTCTGGTTGTGTGAACCTTTTCATGATTGGAATGTTCCCTATGCCCTGCAGCAACTACACACAGGGTCAACCAAATGCTTAAGACACAGCTGATTTCATCCTAAAGAGCAGCATTGAACTCCCATGTTACTACAGATTGCTCCGACTAGCTCTGACTACTAACACAAGTGTCATTTTGATCTAAAGTTTAGCTTTCCTCTTTAATGGCAGTGCACTGGAGGGCAAGAATGTAAGAGCGTTTACTCTGAACCGGGGCGGGGGGTGGGGGGGAAACCTGCAGTGAGGTTTAGAGATGTTGGTGAACTCGGGACAGTGCAGGCTTGAGTGCAGCGTTCTGTTTGGAAGCTGGGGGGAGGGTGGAGGGGGAGAGAGCGTTTGGGGCAAAAGTGCTCTGTGCCCGTTCATGTTACATTCTGCGTAACAACCCGAGGTCTTAACCAAAAAGGAACCTCCAGCAAAAATGTTTTTAAATGTTTATTACAACAAAAACAACTTACATTTATATGGCGCCCTTCACGCAGGGCAGCCTCGCAGCACTTAAAACACTAAATGTTTATTAGTGATTGACAGAGAGAGAAAAAAACTCAAATAGAACTCCGTAACTATCAGAGGCTTAGATATCACATGGTCTTAGCCTGAAGACTATTATCTATGTTATCTATTATCAATGCTTCACTAAATACAGAGCTTGAATGGTTGACCTTAAGTAATATCTTCCATTGTGTTGAGTTCCTGTAATAACTGTGAGAGAATATTGATGGTTGCCATATACTGTATGTTATTCTGTAAGTATAACAGGGAGCCAGCTACCCAACAAGACCTGAGCCAGGGAGAGCAAAGTGAGGAGTGGTTACACTCAGCCTTGCACAAGGCAATTATATGGCATGAAATCAGTAATCAACCACAAGCGGAATTGGAGGTGATTCAATTACAATGGCTCCAGTGACTGGATAATTGGTTATTTCAAACGCTTGGCTAAATAATTAATTATCTTCTTCTACTTTTACGGGCAATTTGAACACTCCCTCGTTCTGTTCTGGTTTGATGGAAATCTAGACCCTTTGGAAATTAAAATGACCGACCACAGTTGTGATATCTGCAGATTGTTCTTACTTCCATTCGTTCTGTAACCCACAGCAGTCCCAACTGAGACAACTTATGTGAGGTTTACTGTATCCAGTAGCAATAGGCTTACACGAGAGTCTCAGTTACCCCAATCTCCTGCCAATGCTGGTTGCTCCTATAGAAGGGGGTTTGTTACCCACTGACCTTGTCGCTTTGCATTCAATTGACAGGAACGTATTCTGTCATAGTGGGCTGCAGTTTACAGGCTTGAATCCCTGAACAATGTCATCAACGGTAGACTTGGTGTCTTGCCTGATCCCTTTGGAAAGGGAAATCCTCTCCTTTGCCCAGGACCAGGGCTGACTTTGTAGCTCGGGTGTAAAAGGAACACAAGCAAACCCATGTTACATTTTCCTTTGTTTCGCATTTCTCAAAAGTGTTCCCATTTTCTTTTCCCTCAACCCTGACACCCCTCTTGGCTCGAGTTTGACCACAATCCAATTGAGGGCGCAATGCTTCCCAGCTGAGGGGAGCGTCACCTCTCTTTCGGAAGAGAAACCAATCAATGTGCTCTTTAAACTAAAATAAGCCTGAGCCTGGGCTGCAGATTTATTAAAAAAAAACTGCTTCAGTGAATTTGATTGCGAGCAAATGATTAAATCGTGCCAACTACTTAATTGGAAAGGTCTAATTTACTGAGGTGGATGCTTTAGTCACCCTCCTATACGTATGTGTATATATATATGTATGTGTATATATATTATATTTATATATATGTATATACAGTACAGGTAGCGAGGAGAATTCTCCCAGGAGGGAGAGATTTAAATGAATGTGTGTGTATGTGCATCTGTGCAGATGTGATTCCATCTCCCTGATTTCCCCTGTGTTTCTGCAGTCAGCTGGTTGCTTAGGGGCCTCTGGTGAGCTGCCTGACCTGGTACCAGATGGCAAGCCACAGCCTGTGTGAACCTCAGCCCGAGCACCCTGACATTCCCATTGTGTTCGGTCACAAAAGAGAGCAGTTCATCTCCTGTTTCCAATTAATTCAGTGTCAGGAGAGTAACTGATAATTTCAGCAATCGTGAGGTTGTTTAATTTGCCATGAACTAGAATTTTTTTTTTTTGCCGGAGATAATTAAGGTTTCTGCACGTGGTGCATTTATCCACGGGATTGAGGCACGGAAGGAGGAAGAAGGAAAAGCTTTTGGATTTCTAAGAATGATTAGTCGTTTCGCCCACAAAATAAATAAAAAACACTAAATAATCCTTGCATTTGATGTAGCGCTTTTCACATCTTCAGAACGTCTCAAAGCACTTCACAGGATACACTGTAAAGTGAATTGACTGTATATTTTTGCGGGGGAAACGTGACAGGCAATTACGCACGGCAGTGTCCCTCAAACAGTCGTGGATTGAAGTGTCCAATTTTTTTATAATTGTTTTTTTTCTTGAGGATTATCAGGCATGTGGAGTAAGGAAACTTGCCCAAGGTTTCGCCCTGCCGGGAATCAAACCCAGGTCTCTCGCTTGCAAGGCGAATGCTCTAACCACTGAGATACAGGCCTCCATATACAAGAGTCATGTATCTCCCTCCACAAGGCGGAGTGAATGTGAAGTGAATTGAAAATATAGAGTCAATTCACTTTACAGTGTATTCTGTGAAGCGCTTTGAAACGTGTCGAAGGCCCCATATCAAAATCAAGGATTATTGTTATTTTATTATCTTATTCCATCTCGATGCTCCCGTTTGAAATAGGATGGAAGAACGTATATCGAATGTGTTCGGAATCATCAGACAAATGTGTTATAACAGTAATTATAATAATAATCCTTGATAGTTCGCCCACACTATACACGGTCAGTCCACTTTATGGTATATTCTGTGAAGAGCTTTGAGACGCCTCAATGGCATGTTTAACCCGCCTGTGGATCTCTGGGTCTTTGAAGTTGATTTATAACAAGCTCACTTTGCAGTTACTCGACATCAACTGGACTTCCGATTCCCAAGGTGGCCTTCGACCTGTGTGTATGACATTCATAGTCCCATCACGGTGGTTGGTTACAGGTTAGACACTGAGCAAGGGAGAGTGGGAGGTGAGGTGACCGTAAATGAAGAGTTATGTCTTAAGGTGGTATTTAAAGACAGGGTAAAGCGGAGGGATTGAGGCAAGGAGATTCAGAGGTTAGGGATATTGTGACGAGGACATCTTCAAGTCTCTATAATGATTAAGCGCTTCACACTGCGCAATGTAGCATGTAGCAAAATGCTCTGGGACACTACCCTGCACGAGGGGTGCTATGTACATGCAAGTTATTGTTGTCGCTGTTGATTACCTGTTATCGCTTAATAAAATCCACTTGGTGTGTTGCGTCTGGGACACTGTGGTGACAGAGAACACCGTCACGTTAGACACCCTGACAGGGGAGGAATCTCGTTTCATCTGCACGGGAGGGGTGGTGGGGAATAAAAACAATCATTCTCAAGTGTCACCTCAGCCAATATGTCACTGTGCAATGAATCACCAATAGGGTGTCACACTGCGCAATGTAGAGTGTCACATTTTGCAATGGATTAGCCAATATCCTTTCACTCTGTAATGCGTTGGCAAATAGCACGATACTTTAGGTGCTTCATGAACCTATAGATCATCTCTGTGGGCCACACATCACATTGTCTAATCGAATGTCACATCATACAACGCATCAAAATCGACATCATCACATTTTTTTTTACCCAGTGCATTGACCAGGTAGGAAAAGAACGGGAGAGAAAAGGTTAATTTACCGAGTAACACTGTGCCCTATTAGGAGCATTAAAATAGGCACTGAAAACATTCTGTTTTATTTTGGTTATAGGGCTATTTATAATAATCCTTGCATTTGATATCTATCGCCCCTTATCACTTCGTTGAGATATCTCAAAGCGCTTTGTAGGGTATACTGTAAAGTGAAGTGACTGTGTATTTGATTTGGCTGCCATGCTCACCTGCAAATATAGTCAACAATAACAACAAAATTACATTTGTAAAGCGCCTTTCATGTCACAACCACAACAACAATGTGCACTTATATAACGCCCTTGACACAGGGTAGTGTCTCGGAACGCTTGAAATGTGGTCACTACACTTTCCACTGAATGCCTTGAAGCACTTTGAGAGATTTTGACAGTGTGATAAGGTGCTGTACCAAATGCCGGGATGATGATGATGATGTTGATTATTATCATTATTATTATCATTATCATTATTATCATCAGTCAACAACTGTTTGTGGGACACTGCTGTGCACAATTGGCTACCGCATTTTGCCCACCAAACACACAGTCCATTCCCTTGACAGTATAGTCTGTGAAGCATTTTGAGACATGTCAACGACTTAATGAGACGCTATATCAAATGCAAGGATTATTATTATTATTACTATCTACTACTGTTTGTGGGACGCTGCTGTGCGCAATCGGCTGCCGGGTTTCACCCACAAATATACAGTCCATTCACTTTACAGTATATTCCTGTGAAGCGCTTTGAGACGTCTCGAAGACGTGAAAAGCGCTGTATCAAATGCAAGTCTTGTAGCTCAATGGTTAGAGCACTCGCCTTGCAAGTGAGATACCTGGGTTCAATTCCTGACAGGGCGAAACCTTGGGCAGGTTTCCTTACTCCACAATCCACAATAATCCCTCCAAAACAAAACAAAATAATAAAATGGTCATTTCCAATCCGCGACTGTGTGTGGGACGCTGCTGTGCGCAATCGGCTGCCGCGTTTCGCCCACAAATATTCGGTCAATTCACTTTACAGCATATTCTGTGAAGCGCTTTGAGACGTCGAGAAGATGTGAAAAGCGCTGCATCAAATGCGAGGATTATTATTATGATAAGGATTATTATTATGTTGTCATTGTTATTAATATCGCCCGATGGGAAATGGAGCAGGTCAATATTTAGTACACGATGACATTTTCAGGGATGAAGTTGTGGTGCGGAAACCAGACCGCAGCTGAAGGCTTGCTGCTGAGTTGGCCCGGCTCCAGAGTTTACAGTTTGTGTCTCAGACTGTGTTTATTAGCCTGACAGAGCACACGCTTAGCCCCATAATGCAGTCAAAAGAGCGCTGAGCTATGCAGTGTGCTGGCCCTGGAGAAGGGAAGTTGTGAAACGTTCGGAGTTACAGCTGATCTGTTTGGGGGCATTGAGTTTACTCTTTGAACCAGTAATAGCTTGGAAAGCTGCCAAAGGCAGGAGAGTTAGGAAAGGGAGAGGAGGAGGGGGCTTCCCATGGTCAGCTATTTACGGGAGTTTGAGCAGAATAATAGAACGCAAGTGATGTGACTCAGGATTTGGCACGGATCCTGAGAATGGTTGTTATTTGACTTGGGCTGCCGCCAACTTTCCTGGGAAAGCTGCTGCCGTGGCTCCGAGGCGTGCAGCCTGTGGATATAATTCTGTCACGTCGAGCCGCAACTCGGAGCCAGCCATCACTTTCCAGGAAAGCGCAGTGCTGAAAAAACAGTCCCCAGGTCCTCCTGCTTAAACGTCGAGTCGACTCGGAGCGCTTACACAGCGTATATTGTGGAGTGGACACAACGACTGTCCATTTTGTATTTTACAGTGAGATCGGTGGAGCGATTGGTGCAAGTGAAATATATTGCAGTGTTATTAATGAAAGGGGTTGTGCAATGCGTTTCGAGAGAGAGAGACAGAGAGATGCTGAAAGAATGTGTTTTATAATAGAGCCTGTTAACATGAATTGATTGGGCTAAAGTGGTGGAATGAAGCATGTGTGCGGAGACTATAGCTGTGAGGAGTGTCGGGAGGTCTATTATGTTGTTTTAAAGACAAAGAGCTAACTGTCATTTTGTGCTATTAGTCTCGCATGCAAATGTCGATGTCAGTAGGAGATCATTAGAAGATGAGAAATGACTATGTGGGTGCTGGTGACAATTTAATCAGTCATTGTTAATGATCCTTTGCCATTTTTCTTACGGATTGCTCGGTTAGCCGCCCTGGTAATAAGGATGGAAACACATCATGCACCGGAATGAATAATAATTTGTCTAGCCCCTGTTCAGATCAGTCAGTGCTGGGTTATAATAATCCTGGCATTTGAAATGGCGCCTTATCACACCATCGAAACATCTCAAAAGCGCTTCAGTTGAGATTGCTTTGAGATGTCTGAATGAGGTGATAAGGCGCTATATCAATGCAAGGATTATTATTATTACTATGAAGTGTAGTGACTAAAATTCGGCAGCCAATTTGTGCACAGCAATGTCCCAAAGACAACCGTGAAGTGAATCACCAATTTTATTTAGGGGATTGTTGATCAGGAAACCGGGAGAGAGAAATTCCCTTTTCTTGTCGAATACAGTAAAGCCGTAGGATCTTTAATGTCCAACTAAATAAGCAGAACTGCTTGTGGAAAAAATAATAACTGTAATGAGTTTGAAGTCTGTCTCTCCACCTGATTCCATGCCTGGGAGTAATTTCTCAGCAGCGATTCACCCTGAACCGCCCTGAACAAATATTATTTCCGGCTGTTTATGTTACATGGTGCCTCAGCCAATCTCAACCACCCCTTTGCATTAAAAATACAGCTTCCAACCATTCACAATGGACTTCCTTGGCCAATTACTCTTTACCGTGGCTACAGTCTGTGGTGTATGAAGGATCCACGCAGTGGGATTGGAAATGGAATGTCCTCACAAGATTACAAGAGCACAGGATTGGTTTGGATGAAGAAAGTCCTTTAAGTCCATTTGACCTCACCCATCCAGAATACCCACCCTACTGTCCTCCCATCACAGCATTAAGCTGTTTTTTAAAACTGAAATCAAACACTAATAGATAACGTCACCAACGCACTCGGATGCGCTCTGGGACACTGCCCTGCGTGAGGGACGCTATATAAATGGAAGTTGTTGTTGTTGGAGGCACTTTTTTAATTATGTCAAGCGGAATTTTCATTCAAGATAATCCAAAGTACACAGCCACCACCCTCTGCAGTAAAGAGTTTGAGACCTTTGTGAAGAGTTTGAGACCTTTCGATGGAGTGATAAGGTGCTAGTTATGTCAAATGCAAACATTATTCTGTCCAATGTAATGCTTAACCACCTCCGCTTGTCTGTTATGCTGTGCAAGGCTGAGGAATGCAGGCTCTTATAAAGGGAGCTTTTATCTGAACAAGGCTGTCTCCCACCGGGTATCTGTTTGGAATGGTGGTACTGGAAGCCTTTGGAGTGTTGTGTCTGTCATTCATAGCAAACTCTGCTCCGTGAACCCCAACCCTTTCCAAACACTCGATGTCGATTCTCTTAACCACTGGAATGATTGTTCTTGATTGCTCAGTGAACCCGCGCACAAAGGTTGGAGCTAATTACGGTGATGGAACTCGGTAGGGCCTGGTGGAAGCACCAACAGGGTCTGGTTAAATTCCTCGTTGCCTCTGTGTGAGAGGGTGAAGTGATGGGCTTGCTGGAGGCGGTGGGTGCTGTGTGATGGATGCTCTGGTGGAATTTGGCATAGAGCTGCTGATGCGTGCAATGTGTCAGAACAGATGTAGTAACTTTCCCTTAACCTTCATCTCATCTATTCATCCTCTCTCTCTCTCTCTCCCTCTCTCCAGCTCTGTCCCCATTCCACGTGCAGCCTCAGTCAACGGTGGTGGAAGAGGGAGGCATCGCTCGATTTCAATGCCAGATTCACGGTTTACCGGACCCTCTGATCATGTGGCTGAAGAACCGCAGACCCATTGATGCGCGGAACGACAGGTAATTATACTCCCTCGCACGCACCCTGCCACCTACCAGTTTCGGAAGTGAATTCCTATTTAGTTAGTGCACCCACAAAACACGCATTCACTTCACTTCACTCTACAGTAAATCCTGTGAAGCGCTTTGAGTACGTCTTCCTGATGTGAAAGACGCTATATCAAATGCAAGGATTATTATGCATTAAACCACCTTCTTTGCTCAAAGCCTGAAAAGTTGGTCAATTTCAGAAGTCCACCTCACTCTCTGACTTCTGCGAAGGTCTCACAAACGGCGCAAAAGGTCCATTCATTGACTTCACTGAGCATTGGTGGTCATCTCCTGCTCACACGTTAACCAGTAGCTCTTGCCTTTCCAGAGAGTGAGTAGCACGGGCAGGAGTGTTTCCAGACTATCGGCTCTCCTGGTAGGGCATAGAAACATTGACCGATCATATTTCTTTTCCATTCCCTACTGAAACAAAATTGTGTAAGTAGTGTTAAGGTACTGCTGGGGGGGAACAGTGTGTCCACCCCTTCAGGGCTTCAGTTGCGAGATAGCAAAATGCTCTCCGAAGGGAGACACTGAGGTTAAGGGTCCACCAAGCCACAGCACAGCAGCGCCCTTTGGTGGAGATAAATGGTACTGCAATAATAATAATAATAATAATAATAATCCTTGCATTTGATTTAGCGCTTTTCACGTCGGGAGGACGTCCCAAAGCGCTTCACAGAACACACTGTAGAGTGAATTGACTGTATATTTGTGGGCGAACGCGGCAGCCAATTGCGCACAGCAATGTCCCACAAACAGTGGTAGATTGAAAATGACCAATTTATTATTGTTTTTGGTTTTGGAGGGATTATTATTCGGCTCTGTGTGGAGTAAGGAAACTTGCCCAAGGTTTCGCCCTCTGCCTGGAATTGAACTCAGGTCTCTCACTTGCAAAGCGAGTGCTCTAACCACTGAGCTACAGGACTCCAATGGCACAATCCCTAAATTCAGACCACGAATTACTGTACGAATAAGGTGTAAAAGGAGTACTGTAGCGTATGGCACCGTCGGTGGATACAGTGAATTTGTTTTTATCTTTCCAGGATAACCCACCCTCCCATCTTCCCATCCCAGCATCAAGCTGCTTTTTTTTTTAGATGAGTCCAGCATCCTGGCCTCAACCACTCTTCTGGGAGGCGCTTTGAGACGTCCCAACAACATGATAAGGCAATATAAGATGCAAGGATTATTATTTATATGAGCGTTCATATGACCAATATAACAACAACAAATGTATAGTGCCTTTCACGTATGGAGGACGTCCCAAGGCACTGACATTTCCAGCTGCTGATTGACGCTCTGTGGATTTCCAGCAGTTTGTTTATTTCAGCTTTGTCGCCTTTTCAGTCTCCCTGTTTACTCCAGTCCGGTGTGTCTTCCAGGTTCACTCTGCTGCCCACGGGGGTGCTGCAGATTACAGGGGTACGAGAGGAGGACAGCGCAGTTTACCAGTGCGTGGCAGCAAACAGTGCCAGCACTAAGTACAGCGACGAAGCCAGCCTCGCAGTCTCAGGTTAGTGCTGATCCTCATGTTAATTGGCGCGATGTAGACCACAAGTTTGTGGTTCCAGCCTGGCTCAGCTGGTAGCACCCTCAGCCCTGAGGATTCGTGTCTTGACCATCAATCCTCCAGAATGATCAGATCAGTTCGTCACCTCATACTTGTTTGTGGGACCCTGTTTTGTGAAAAATGATTGCCTTTATGGTCACTGTGGCGAGGGTTGGGGAGAATCACTGTGTATTGCTGTGCGCAATCGGCTGCCGCATTTCGCCCACGAAATGTACCGTCAAATCATTTTACAGTATATTCTGTGAAGCACTTTGAGACGTCTCGCAGACATGATAAGGTGCTATATTAATTGCAAATATTATTATTATTGACTCTGAATTCTTCTGCTCAGGATCTCACTCGAACGTTTACAAGGAGCCAACTATCCTGGTCGGTCCCGAGAATCTCACGCTGACGGTGCACCAGACCGCTGTCCTGGAATGTGTCGCGACCGGAAATCCCAGGCCCATCGTCTCGTGGAGTCGTCTGGGTGAGCAGATCCTACTCAACGTGAGGGGTGCAGTCGCGAGAGAAAGGCTCTGTACATCACATGCTAGGATTATCATGTTATGAGGCGAACACAGCGCTGAGTAGAAGAGAGGCAAACGGGTGTTGGAAACGGGACTGAGTAGGGGGAAAAGGAATAGGCTGATGAACTCAAGGGCAAAATGATCTTTTCTGATTCCTGCCCTCTGGTGTGACTGTGGATGGGCTTTGGGGAATTCTATGTTGGTGAATGAAAATTGATTGTTGTATCAGACAGAAAAGAGTCACACTGGATATTCTGTGCTGGTGCGGGGAACAGTAAATACACACTCCACTTTACAGGAAATCCTGTGAAGCACTTTGGGACATTCTCCCAACGTGAAAGGTGCTTCATCAAATGCAAGGATTATTATTAAGCAGGTAGCCTGCTCTTCTACTGTGCTTTGCGCCCTTACTACCTACCAGTCTGCTCAGCGATACACTGATTATTCTCCAGTCTTAGTTTAAAGGGAACTTTAGGTTTCCAGGTTAGGGCTGTAATGGGAGCGCTTTAGATTGAAGTGAGTGAAATTCTGGGGTTAGTTCGGCTGCTCCCCAGGTTTGTTTCAGCAGCCGGAGAGTTAATGATGCCTCTGGCAGTGTTTGTTGACTTGCCGAGAGCGTGTTACACTTAAAGGGGTTAAAGCACTGGTTGTTCTGAAAGAGCTGGACCATTGCCCACAGCTCGTTTCTGTCCTTCGTATTCATGGTTTGGTAATTAAACATAATTACACTGGGGCGGAAGCTTAATTCCTTCCAAATGGTAGACTTGCTGAGTGTCAGGTACATACTGTATCACACGGAGGCACGGGAGCAGGCTGGAGCATAAGTTTAGACATGTTAAATGAAAGAGACGTAAGCTGCAAGGTTTTCATTTTTATCCATGACTGTTTCACCAACAAGGACTATAATAATAACAAGGAAGAGTAGCCCCTGGGATCACGATCTACCTGACAAATGGAATTGATTTGTACTCGGAGATATAATGTGACTGCGACAGACTCTCGCTATGATTCCCCTTTTAATTACCTGACTCAATCGCTAACACTCTCGCCTCTGAGTCAGATCGTTGTGGATTAAAGTCCCCAAGTTGAGACTTTGAGCTCACAGTCCAGGCTGACACCCCAGTGCAGTGTTGGGGGAACCCTGCTTTGTCAGAGATGCTGTCCTCTGGATGAGACATCAATCCCACATGAAAGGCACAAAATAAGTTGTTGAGAAATTTGCCGGTGCTGCCTGTTGGCCTACCTATCAACCAACAATCACGGCACTTTACTAGTAACCGACTGCGAAGCACTTTGAAGCTTATCTGACGCAATGATAATAAACCCCACATTTGATACAGCGCATTTCACGTCAGGAGGACGTCTCAAACTGCTTCACAGGATACATTGCCAAGTGGAGTGACTGTGCATATTTGTAGGCAATGTGTATTGTATGCGACTGCGTATTTTGTGTCAAGTACAAGTATCGGGATTTATTATTACATGGAAAATCCCATTCATTCTAGACCCTGCTATTGGGGAGGAAAACACCTGTTTTGGGACACTGCTGTGTGCAATTGGCTGCCACGTTTTGCCCGCAAAAATACATAGTTAATCCACTTTACAGTAGATTCTGTGAAACGCTTTGAGACATGATAAGGCGCTGTATCAAATGCAAGGATTATTATTATTATTCTCAGGATGGAGGAGCAGAGCTCGAGTCTCGCAGGTGAAATCGCAAACTGGTGTGTTAACATCTTTGTCCTCCTCAGACGGACGGCCGATTGGGGTGGAGGGGATCCAGGTGCTGGGCACGGGAAACCTGATGATCTCTGACCTGTCGGTTCAGCACTCTGGGGTCTATGTGTGTGCGGCCAATAAGCCAGGGACCCGCGTGCGGAGGACAGCACAGGGGAGGCTGGTGGTGCAAGGTAAACAGTGAGTCTCTCTCTCTCTTTCTCTGGCAGAACAGTATTCCAGGGGAACTTGTGGTTTCAGCATCATGTGGGTGGCTGCCCAGCCAGCAGTGTGAAGCACTTTGAGACGTCCTCCCGACGTGAAAGGCGCTATACGAATGTAAATCGTGTTGCGGGCGCAACCCCTCTGCTCACTTTAATTGTAAAAGCCCTGCTGCCCTGCATGAAAATGAGCCACGGCTGAACTGGTATTGGTGCGAGTGTCGGCCGGGCGATACCTTGTTGGATGGGAGAGAAGAGAAGGGCTATCACGTCAAAGGCACGGAAGTCAGAGGGTTTGCAGGGGGTGGTGTTAGGGTGGTGAAGGGATGGTGGGGGGGGTGAGAGAAAGCTAATAGTTCAGATTCATCTGAAGATAGATGGTATTGAGCGAAACCCCACTGGGGAACCAGCAATCACTACACATTAATCACTCAGTGTTGATGCCTTGGTCTCAGCCCCCAAATTCTACAGCGTTGACTTGAAAAGCTCTTAGACCTGAGGGTGTGATGCTGAGGCTTTGCTCTCAATAACGGAGATCATGTAGTGAAGGGGGCTTTACGTACAGATATATAGCTGGAAACCCCTACACACTGACTGTAGATATAAAAAAAAGCTCTAAAGACTCGTATTTCAAATTCCTTGGAATTGTCTAATTAATAGTTCTGTGTGTCGTAACCAGATAAATTATTGAAGGCTGATGAATAATGAAACCTGGGCAGGAGGAATGTGTGACTCATAAAAAATGCAGTTACTTTAACCCGCTGAGTGCTGGTTCACTGTTTAATGCAGTGTCATATGCCCCCCCCCACCCCCCCTTAAGACGGTAATAGAATGGCGGAACATAGGAACAGCCTATTCCTGTTCCTATGTTCCTACGAGGAGAAATGCTTCTCTTTTTTCAGCTCCTCCCTAATCTCATATCTCAGTTTTGTAATGGGGGGTGGGGGTGTGGGGGGGTTGGGGGTAACAGGACTTTGTGGACACCCTGTACTTTGAATCCGACTTGAGCCTGAACTACAAAAGCTGCATGTTGAGACGGGGATATTAATCCTTTCACTGGCCACCCTGGGCCCCGAGCCTGTGTATGATCGCTGATTGATCTCCTGTTTGTCCTCAGCGCCGGCAGAGTTTGTCCAGTTCCCTCAGTCCATCTCGCGGCCCGTGGGCACCACAGCCATCTTCAACTGCCTGGCCGAAGGCGAGCCCATCCCCCAGCTCACCTGGCTGAAAAACGGTGAAATCCTGGCGCCCAGCGAACACGTCAAACTGAAAAACAACAACAAGTGAGTCACCGTGACGAGAGGCAGGTCATCCAGACAATTCACCCGTGAGATTTCACCCTGTGACAGTGAGAGATGTCTGTATTTACATTCATCTCAGGGACCTGAATTAGTCCAAAATGCATGTAGTTTTGCTATCCTCTCCTCTCGGTCTATCAGTGTTAAACAGCTGTTACTCGCATTGGCTGTCGTGCTGTCTTACAAAACGCACAGTCGCTACACTTTACTGTAAATCCTGCAGAGCCCCACTTTGAGGCGTCGTCCTGATGTGAGAGGCGCTGGATGAAATGCAAAGGGTTATTATGATATCAGCTGCCTGAAGGTGTGAGTCAGCTTAACCATGCGTGTCAGAGACTGACACATGTGCCGGTGAAATTTTCAGAGGAAGGAAAAGGTCTCTTAACCGCCCACCTCTCCCTAGCAACCCCCCACCACCCGCCCGCCCCCCCAACCTCCCCGGGGACCCTTCAACCTAATGGCCCCCTGCAGCTGGTCAGAGCAGAGTCTGAGTGAAGTCAGGCAAATTAAGCAACAACAAAGCTGCCATATAACGCCATCGGGCAATCCCACCCCCACCCTCTCCCCCTCCCCTGTGACTTCCCTGGAACAAAGGAAAAGCCCAACGATGGATCGAGGCAGACTGTCCTGTCCTTCCGGTCACAGCTCTTTCCCACCAGCCGGTAATCCTCTTCATAAGGGATTCGTCCATTGGATCAGTGCCGGGCTGGTCCTAGGAATGATTAACACAGGGTAAAAATGGGCCATTTGATCTCTTGAGTAGTTTAGAGTTGAGATACTCTTGAAACGTTGAGGTATGTGGGTGGGGTTGGGGGGCTGTTGGCCATTTCGATATTGCTGCCGAAAGCGATTTACATGTTCATGATGTTGGGGAGGGAGGAGAGGAGATTTTCGCTGCACAGATGGTCATTGGCCGGGATGTCAGTGGGTGCAGACAGCAGTGTCCCACAAACAGCCATGGATTGAGTGACCACATTTTTTGGGGGGAGGGACTATTACCCCCAGAAAGCGAACCGCCAATCGACTAACTTCCCGCTAGGTAAACAGAGGCGTGCGGAGTAAGGAAACGTGCCTAAGGTTTCGCCCCAACGCGTCCGAGAATCGAACCCGGCTCCTCTCGCTCAAGAAGTGAGCGCTCTAACAACTATGCAACGGGATTCGAAAAAAAAGGTTCGGGAATTTTCTCTTCTCTTCCAGAGAGGAGCTGAGGAATTTCAGGGGGCCCCCTTTAGTTTGTATCTTGTGTTCTGCTCCCAGAAGCAACTCTTTGTTCTAAGTCCCAGCACTGTGTTGCTGCTCACCCTCTGTGCCACAGAGAGTTAATCATCTCTTTGGGGGCTTTTGTGCGACAAAGGAGTGGTCACTGGTCTGGCCCTTTGACCTTGGGAAATCAGTCATACTGATTGCTTGTCTATAGGACGACAGCCTCTGAATGGTCCTCTCTCAATAGCCTTTCTCTCACACTCCTGTGTGAATGCGAGCTGGCACTGTCCCTGCCTTACCTTTTCTTTTTGGTTGCCTTTCAAAGGCATTACATTGCCAGCGACTGTGCTCTGCGCTTCACAAGTATCTGATATAAGTAGCAGCGATGAGCCAGACTTTCTGCGTCTCTGCCACATTTCTCTGCAGAGTGTAAATGTATTGGAGGACTGGGGTGACTGAGTATTGCTTCCCCCACCATGTAAAATTCGGCCACAAAATATACAGTCAATTCACTTTACGGTATATTCCGTGAAGCGATTTGAGACGTCGCGACGACATAAGGCACTGTATCAAATGCAAGGATTATTATTATTATTTATTAGTATGGGGCCTCCCCATTCTGCACGCCCACTCCTCATTCAGGTGAAAGGTAGAAAGTTCTCTGCCAAATTCTGCTCCAAGGCTACCAGCTAAGGGTGACTGTTCTTCCGATGTTATCTTGCTCCCTACGACATGATGTAAGAGCGACACCCCACTGTCTCCCCCCCCCCCCCCCCCCGTCCTGTGTGTTTGATAGAGAGACAGTTCAAAAGATGTACTTCTGCCTCCCACAAGCCTCTCGCTGGCTTCTTTAATGGAGAGAAGGATCTGGGTACAGAGGGAGAGAGAGGAGCAGAGAGTTCAGTCACTGATGCTGGGAGCCTGGTGAGGGAGCCCATGACAATGGCCATTAAAGGAGCTTCTTTGATCTGTCGTGTCAGCGGGAGTTTTATTAATCCCGGCAACACAGAGCACACTCAAAGGGAAGCTCCAGGAAAGTCTCTGCAACACAACAAGTTCTTTCTGTTTCAAAGTGAAACATTTTTCTCTCAGAGGCGACGGCTCCGATTGAAGTGTCCAGCGGTGTCCACGTTACCAGCAGACACACAATGGAGCGCTCATGCCTGTTAGCAGCCTGTGTTAGAGTGAGGTCTCACTTATCTTCTGCATTACACAGGCTTTTCGCATCGTTAAAAAAAAATAGGATTCTCCTCTATGCTCTCAGATCCATGTTTTTGATCTTCCCCTTTTCCCTTTTGGGTGCTTTGGTTTCGAATTAAAAGCAGAGGTTTTGCGCTTGAAGCACATTTCCTGTGCTGGATTCTCTTTATAAAGAGAGGGCCTGTGTTGCGGTGTTTACTCTGAGCTCAATGCTAATTTACCCAAGTCCTCGCGAAAGGCATTTGGTTTAATTGGTTTAATTCATCTGGTCGTTCAGTTCTACTTTCTAACCAGTGTGAACGCCGTTGCTAACACCAATGAATGCAATGTCTCCCAGGTCCTCTAGGCTTCTTCCTATCCTCGCCTGAATGAAAGGGTCACTTACTGCCCTCTGCAGTCAATATAAAGAGGAGAGGGTCCGAGGTGGAGGAACTCAGGATGGAACAGGCCACCAAGGGAGACGGTGGAAGCATAAAGTGTCAGTTCTTTCAAAAGCAAATTAGACACATTTCTGTTAGGAAATAATATCTTGGAAAACAGTATATAGTTTGGGACAAGTCTTTGGTTGTCTTTCGTCCAGCAACTCTGCCGTGCTCTCCCAAAGAGGAAGAGAGTGGCAGAGAACGGGGTGAGGGAGCTATATATCGGCTGCTGATGGTGGGTCGGGGGNATATGCAGCAGAACAGACTCGAGTTGCAGTGTGGATGACAACACTGATGTGTTATTCACTTTGATCTCTCTCCCCCTCGCTCTTCCCCCCAGTACGCTCACAATAAATGGCATCTCTCAAGCGGATGAAGCGATCTACCAATGCATTGCCGAAAACAAAGCCGGTTCCACCCAGGCCAGCGCCCGGCTGACGGTGCTGTGGGCAGAGGGGCTTCCAGGACCCCCTCGAGAGGTGAAAGCCAAAGCTCTCTCTGCCAACGCCATCCAGATATCATGGAGCAAGCCACTGGAGAACACGCGAGACATTATCGGTTACGTGCTACACATCAGGAAGGCTGCAGGTGTGTCTCAGGTTCAGGTGGGATGAGGAAGGGGAAGTGAATGGAGAGTCCAGATTCAAGTACTTTATACCAATAATTCTTACGTTTGATATAGACCTTGTTACGTCATGAAATATGTCTGTATATTTGGTAGACCAACAACAACAGCAACTTGCATTTATACAGCGGAGCGCTTAACAGTGCCGGAGCCTGACCAGTGCCAATTTGCCCACAGCAATGTCTCACAACACAAAAGGCACGGTCACTACACTTTGCAGTAAATCCCATGAAGCGCTGTCAGATGTCCTCCTGACATGAAAGGCATTATATCCAATGCAAGGATTATTATTATTGTTATTATAATAAGGCTGGGGGAAAAGTTATCCTCGAGAGATGTTGAGGGAAGGGGTTGAGTCCCCAGAACGCTTGACAGCGGCAGAGCACGACACCGAGACGAGAGGAGGAGGCAGGGAGGGAAGTGACGGTGGAAGACACGTAGACATGTGGGGGAGACATTGCAGGAATGTCCTAACGCCTGGGCTGCAGCCTCTGTATCCTCAGGACGGTCTCGTCAGCTTTCTGAATCTTCTGTGTATCTGACCAGATCCTGTAGAGATGGAATACCAGGAGGCTGTGAGCAAGAGCACCTTGCAGCAAGTGGTGACTGACCTGGAGCCCTCGACCGGCTACACCTTCTATATCAAGGCTTACACCTCGAAAGGAGCGAGCAAGCCATCCGAACCAGCCAGCAAGAGCACACTGGGGGAAGGCAAGTACCAGTTCTGACTGAAAGGCACTTTACACAGCGGCATCGTACATAGAGCTACAGCAGGAGCCTCAAACATGCCAGAAACACGGGCTGTGGATGTCGGGTTGGAAATACATTTTGAGAGGGGGAGGGGTGTTATATGGGTTCTGCACTCCTGGAAGGGAGAGGAGAGGTGAGGTGGGGGCTTTATTGTCCCATAAGGATTGGGTTTTCACGCTGGGCTGAAAAGAAAATATTGGTTTGGGGGAAAAATTCTATCTGGGTCTAGATTTACTCTGTTTGTGAGGCTTTTTGGTGCAGAATTTGGGAAATTGTTGAATTTGGTCTTTACTTGGAAGCCGTTTTCTTGTTGTTCTTGAAAGAAACTTCTAGGTTAAATCTAGACCTATTTCTAATTTCTCCACCGCCCCCTCACTCTGCCCATGTACTTAATACTTACTTTCTCCCTCTCTTCCCCCCCACCCCACCCCAATCTGGAGAATGATCCCCAGATGATTTTGTTCCTCCAGAGAGCTGAAGAAAGGGAAAGGATTTTTTTCTGTTGGGGTGAGGTGGGAGGCCAGAGGGGGAGAGAGTGAAGATTTGTAATCATTCCGCCCTGAGAGAAAGTTTAATCCATCTATCTGGAGGCGGGGAACATTCCTTTGTCCCTTCAGTCAAGGCTGCATTGAACTCAGGCCCCAGAACTGAAAGACAAATGGGTCTAACTCACAGCCAGTTCCCTAGAGAGAAAGAGAATGTCATCCCTCTGTCTGAGTCCAAGTGAACACAACTCTGAGAAAGTGACTGCCAAAGTCTCTCTTAATATCTCTCTCTAACCCCCTCTCTCTTGCTTTTAGCATCAGTCCAGCACTGCAAACCTTATCTTCCTCAATAAACCAATCTGCCAGTTGCCCTCCGACTCACCTATAGTTAATGCAAAAAAATGGTTTGACTGTCATTTAATGATTAGATTGTGTCTCTGGGAACAGATTAACATACAGACCAAGAGGTCTGTCATAAGCTTATCACTAACACATTATAAACGTATAACGGAATGCTCTCCACTGTTAGTGATTGCTGTGTGCAAGAGCCCTTCAGTTTCTACAACAGCAGTAATGCTCTTTTCTAGGGTCAGGTAGTAATCATTGCTTTAATGTATGTTCCGTACTTTTATTTGTGTGTGTGTGAGTGGGTGTGTGTGGGTGGGTGGGTGGGTCGGGATGTGGGGGGGGATTTGATCTCTGATTTCTCAGTGATTTGTCATGTTCGGGGGATTTCTATACTGTGAACCTCAGTAATAGTCTTAGAACTAGAGATACAGTAGCTATATATGAACAGGTGACTGACACTGAGGAACAACAATTACATTTGTTTAGCGCCTTTCGTGTCAGGAGGATGTCCCAAGGCACTGGACAGGCAGGGGTTTGGACCCGAGCTGGGAGTTGGGATCAGGAAGGGTGGAGGGCAGTAGAGTAGGGGTAGGAGGGTGACCGAAGGGGCGGTCGAAGAGACAGGCTTTGAAGGAGGCAAGGGAGGGAACGAGGTGAAGGGACTGTGGGATGGAGTTCCAAAGAGTGGGGCGGGGACACTGCGAATATACAGGAGAGGGCACGTAGACCGTGTAATAGCTGGTTGGGTTTAGGAGTTTTGTTGACTGTGTAATGTCCTGTCCTTTTTATTTCTAGTCCCAGCAATGCCGGCCCTATTCATCAAAGTCCTGAACAGAACAGCCATACAGGCTGTGTGGGAACCGGCTCTTAAACTCAACCAGCACCAAGGCTTCAAGCTGTACTATCGCAAGGTTCATGGGAAGCACTTCACTGGGCCTGTGCTCCTCCCAGGGAACGTGACGTCCTACAACATAACTCATCTGGGTAAGAGACACATCTGTGTATAAACCACAAGCGCTGAACTATTCCTGTAACAATCCTGCATCGTGTCAGCCTGGCTTAAGTGGTAGCATCTCTCGCCTCTTGAGTCAGAAGATTGTGGATTCCAGCCCCAATGTCGGTACTTTGACCTCACAGTCTAGGCTAATGCTCCAATGCAGAGCAGGGGGGAGCATTGCCTCTTCAGGTGGATGTTAAAAATCTCCCGGCACTATTCAATAAGAGAAGGCAGTTTCTCCCGGTGTGCTGGCCAGCAATCCTCCAGATAAAATGGGTCACTCGCTTCTTGGCTGTTTGTAAGACACTGTAGTGGGCAAATTGGCTGCGAGTTTCACCTTCAAAGACACAAGCACTACACTTCACAATAAAGCCTGTGAAGTGCTTTGAAACGTTTCGCCGGTGTGATAAAGCGCTATATCAAAGGCGAGGATTCTTCTTATTTTTAATCCAGTGTTTAATTATTTTCTTACCAGATCCAATGCTGGCCTATGAAATTAAGGTTCTGGCATTCAACCGTCACGGAGATGGAAATTTTACTGTGCGCTATGTGGCCCTGCAGGACGCTCTGGACAGACAGACAGGTGAGTGTGATAAAGGGAAGCGAGCAGGGCTCACCGAACATGGGATTGTTGGACCAGGAATAGGGAATGATGGTTGGATTGAGACAATCATGAGAGATGGTATAGTTTGATGTGATGCTATGCTGGTCAATACAGAGATGATGAATCTCCGCATGTGTTAGCCTGAATATCAAGGCTAAGACGGTGAAGCACAGAATTCACTTGTGGATGCATTGTTGTGCGTATTGACTATTATGCCAAATACATCACAATATTTTTTGGTAAGCCAAGTATCTAGTACATGCGGAAACCTCTCATCTTGCTTTAAGAGTCTCCCAATTTTTGTTACCGAGAGATCACTAGCAGAAACCCTGGACATCTGATATGTCAAGCGCAAGGATTATTATTATATTATTACTAACCAAAGCCGCTTGATGTTCCAGGTGCATGCGACTGTGCGAGCGAGGAGAACAGCAGGACCTCAACCACCGGCATCATCATTGGGACCCACATCGGCATCACCTGCATTATCTTCTGCGTCTTGTTCCTCGTCTTCGGATACCGTGGAAGGTACAAGTTCTGAAAGGTTTCTGATGGGGGCAATCACTGTGCTTGTGCCAGCACATTGGTGATCAACGCACGGTAGAAGCAACCAAATCGATTCTGTTACACTTGGGGAGCGTGAGCATCTTTGTTGTTCATACGGTTTTGTGCGTGTGTTTGTCTTTCTCCACTATATAATTGTGTGTGTGTATATATATATTGTGTGTGTGTGTGTGTGTGTGTGTGTGAGAGTGCACGCTCACATGGTTGTGTGTTTGTGTCTATATAAGAGAAGTGATTTGATCTCTGCAGCAACATCATGACATGAGATCAGTGGCTGTGTGAGCGACTGTTATCTCATGATGTGTAGGCTTTACACAGTTCCGTACCTGGACGTAGTTACCGGATGCCAGAATTGTATTGTGCAGAGCCAGAAAGATGGGTTAGCTTGTTCTATACAGCAGATACCCACATGAATAGCAGAGCACAATGAAACATCACTATTTTGCTTATCACTTGTGATAAATCCCAGTGTCAAACACAAATCACATCATGTGTTTCCTTTGCTCTGTGTGTATTGCACATGTGACCTGAGACATGGGCAAGATGTGAGTTAATTGTCCTCTTACCAAGCACAAGCCTAATGTAATTAGTCATGAACTGTCACCTTGTTTCCAGGCTGCTGATGTGTAAAAATGTTGAGGACCATCTGACCACTCCTCAAGTGCCGCCCAGGCCCCAAAGAAACTCACAAGGACTGGTTCTGAACGGTGGTCCACGGAGAAGTAGAGAAGAGTTCACCTCCAGTAGGAAGATGGGTGACATGAATGAGCTGGAAAGACTGTTTCCTACACCAACATCCATTGAGCAACCGCACAAAGGAATTATGGTAAGCCCAGGCCGCTGGGATCAGCACAGTCCCACTCAAGCAATAAAAGGCTGGAGGGAGGACTTGTGAAGAGGTTCATGAGATCAGCAGCCCCGTTCTTCATATCTTCACACATAGGCTTTGTGAGGATGTGGAACTTGCTGCCTCAGGAGGATGTAGAAGCAGAATCAATTGCCATGTTTAAAAGAGAGATAGGTTTGTGGGGAGTAAGGCATTGTGACTGATTTTTCACTTGGACATAAGGGGTAATAGAGGGAATGAGGAACAAATTCCATTCATACTGTAAAGGTATTTTAGAAACAGTTCAATAAATGAAAATGTATGCTTGGAAGAACAAGACAACTTTGGATCTAAAGTTCCCAAAGCTTTCCATTGTGATAATAGACTAATCCATACAGAATTAATTGCAATCAACATCTCCGTTACTGTAGCACACAACTACCACGATGATAGAAGGCGAAGTAGATGGACTTTGGTCTTTTTTTCGTCTAGCAATGTTCCTATGAAAATCTGTGCCGGGTTAATATGAGCAGTCACTCATTTATGTTTCCTTTCTTCACAGTCTGGTAACCGGTCTCCTATGTTGGACGAGCGACCTAGTCTGATCTGCCAGAATTCTGCCTTTCCTCTGGACGAGTTCATTGTCACTCAGGAACAGCACACGTCCTTTGAAACGATTGTCCATTGTTCAATAGAGCAACCGGATTCAAGTGCGAATCACCTCAACTCCATACACGACTGTGACCCACCCAGTACAGAGTGAACCTTTGAGAGAGGCCAAGTCTTATTGCCTAACCTGTAGGGTTTATTTTGAAACTGGACCTCACCTGCAGATGATCCTCATTTTCCAACCTGATGGTATCTATGCTCGGACTATCCAGCTCAGGTCATCTCCCATTTTATAATGGACTTCATGAAGCTTGCAAAGGATTAAACCCATCTGTAAGACTCCTGCAAGACTCGGGCATGTTTTAATGAAGACACGTGAGTTTATCCATGGAATTTACCTACAAGGGATGCATTTTCAGGGCTTGACCTGACTTCCAGCCATTTGCAGTGTTCATCAGCTAATGGCCTGCCACCTGTGTGTCTGACTGTGCAACCACAGGACGGATGCAATGCTACTGCTAACCTCAACTAAACACGTGGCAGGTCAATTTGCAGGGATTAGATGGATTTCACAAGGTTATTAATCTCAGGACACCGTGTTCATTCACTTTCCAGTGGTGGATTCGTATAACAAAAAACAATAATATTAACTAGTGAGGCCTACTCGTAGGCTGCTGACAAACTTGTGGGAAAAACAACTCAAAGAAACATTTGATTGATAAATTAAAAAAACCTACCTCAGCCGCGTTGAATGTCTTCGGAGGAAGCTGCTCAAGATTATGGCGTCTTCCTTTCCTCAAGTAGAATAGCACTTGGTCAGTACTGTTGCAGGACTACCTCAAAGTCTCACTCTCAGCTGCCAATTTTGTCCAGAAGAAGGAAAGAGTAAAAAAAAGCACTTCCAAATATAAAGAGAAACATTCTACCTCAGATTTTATAGAACGTCATTTTGTGTCACAGGGATCTCTTTCCCTTCCATTGGTGTCCGTGAGGATTCTACAAGCCTCTCGCCTGCTCTAGGAAGAGGCTGTGGGATTGTAATGGTCATTTTTTTTGTATGTTATACTGTACATAGCCGCGTCTTATGTGTTTGCGTTATTTTTTACATGACAAAAGCGTCTATTCTTGATGGTCGTGTGTTGAAGCAGATTAGAGAAATGTTTTATCAATGCTCCTCGCTCCGAAACCTCACCAAAGACATGTGTTATTTTGTTAAAAATGGACCAGACCCTGGATTTCCATTTAGCTCCAAAACATTTTTTATTTGTAGATCCAGCTGTTTGTACTCTCATGGCCACTGAGGGCCAGATCGCCTCATGAATGAAAGGGATGGCAATGTCACCTCGTCAGTGATGAGTCCAACATCCAAAATCTGACTCCTGCCAGACCTCTGAAATGTCCCAGATGTTCATGTTAACGTTCAAGGTGAATCGCAAACCTTGGGAAGAGATCATTGACTGTATCGGCCATCTCCCTCGGTTCCTACGTTATGTGGGGTTCCGGATAAATAGCAGCCAGCCAGATGTTCTGGAAACACCAAATTGACTGCCATATTGGGATGCAACGACAAAAGAGTTTTGTGTTTGACTGTGTGCGCGCCATTACCGAAGAGCCATAATGCAAAGAAAAGACTATGTGTCAGAAGCCAACGGTGGGAATGGTGGTGGAATAAAGGAAAAGGAAAGTGGAGATCGCAGACAAAGACAATAATGGTAACAAGACTTCCAACCTCCCCTTCCCCCTCCCCTCTCCCTTTCCATGTCACGCCTCAGCCTAGGCTGGTTGGTTGACTTTCACACGGACATGTCTAAAATGCACCAGTGATGGACTGTACTCTGAACCTTAACTTAAATCTTCTCTCCTTTGATGGTTCATAGATTGTCAGTTTTACTCTTGCACTGGATTTCAGGGGTGACTTTGATGCCCTTGTGCTTGTTTTCCTTCGCATAGGTGGCTTTGATGCCCATCTTGCTCTCTCTCTCTCTGCTCCATCTGGGTGGTGGCGACTTGTGTGTGCAGTTGTTTTCTGGTTAGAAATGGAAATTACTTTGTGGACAGCTTCCATTGAAGCCTTATTCTTCTGGTTATATTAGATGGCCTATAGCCAGTTATCTACCTCAATATGAACAGGCTTATCTTCTAGGTAACATTGATTTCAATGTTATCCCCATTCCACTACCTGTCGTTTTCCCCCACACCCCCATCTTATAAAGTTCTATCCCAATGAGCAGCCTTTTTTTTATAATGTAATATCTGTACCAGTTCCTCATTCATTACTGTATTTACTCATTAACAGCACTGAAAGTAGCATTTGTGATTGGGAAGCAATTCTTACCCAGCGTTATAGCTAGAAAGAAATTGTTGAGGGCACTCACTGAACAAGGAAGAGAGGAAAAGAATTCAACAGAGCACTGTTTGTGGGAAAGTGCTGTGTGTTTCACGTGGAAGATAATGCTTTGCTTTGCAAGTTGCGTGTTGAACATGGTTTGTGCTGTGCTTATCCATCATGCGCCATGTCGGGTCAATGCATGGACATACTACATTTATTATGTCCATTGGACATGTGTTCCATCACTATGTCTATTGGACATGCTACATGCCATACCCACGTGTGTGGGACATAACCATTGGGCACACAACACGCCATATTCATTCCTGTTGGGTACAGAGCCTGCCATACCAGTTAGAATGCTGTGTGCCATACTCAAGCCTGTTGATTTGTGGCCAGCAGCTGTCTTCCCTGATCATTTCCTAGTTGACAATGCTCAGGGTGATGGCTCACTCAGGGACACATCGCTATCCTTCCTTTGTAGTTCAGTGCAAAGTAGTTTTGTGATGACAGGGTATTTTCATATGGCTGGATTAAAAGTATTTATTTGTTAAGTTTTTCCTCTCTTTTGCTCTCTTATCGGTGAAGAAACAATTGGGCGCCACCTTAATGCTTGGCCACTTCTGGGTTTAGCCCCTCTGACAACAACGGCCGAGGATCTTTAAGGCATTGGAAACGTAGCTGGGAGCACAAGGTTGATGTATTTGACGGTTTGTATCACTCAGCTGTCTCTGAGAATGAATCGAAGCAGCTTTTGAAGAATATTAGGTCAACACACTTATAGATTAGAGATGGTCAGGTCATTATAGTCTTATCAGGACAGTCTGCCTCCTCATCACAGTGCATCAGATGCTCCGTACAGTAATGAAAACTTTTATAAGTTTTTTTTAAAAGTGTGAGGGGAGATGGGGTTAGGATGGGTAGGGTTTTACCCACTTTATTCTGTGAAAAAGTGACTGGCCAAAGCCTTCTTCATCTAAACATCACTGGTGATGTTGTGCAAACAGATTTTGGTTACATTTTGAAAAGGATTTCTCCAGATTGTACAATATATTTGTTATTTTGGTTCTTACCCCCCCCTCCTCCCCCCCCCGCCCCTCCTCACACACACGCACAGACACACACGCACAGACATCTGAAAGTGATTATTATTAGGGCAGTGATCCTGACATCCTCTTTTAACTAACAGTCAGTGAAAATTCTTAAATTGTGTCTTAATATGGAAACCAGTATTCTAGTTACTTGTGAAGATTTGTTTCCACGAGCCCCTGTGAATTTTAGGGCAAGTCTTTCCTTACCCCATTCTTTCCATACCCCAAAGCATGAGGAATTTTAAGCTGCTGTTAGTTAGCTGGTTTGACGAGATGGGGAGTGGGGGGGGGGGTTGGGATTAAGAAGCTTTATGGTGGTGAGTATAAAGAGTCCCTCAATGCACTTGAGGTAACTTTCTGATAGCGTGTGAAAATGTGCGGTGTAGCCATTCCCATCAATAAAATGTAAACAGTGCAACGTCCCGTTCATGTATATAAGAGATAAAGAGAAGATTGACTGACTGACTGATTGACTGACTGACTTCTCCACTATAAGGAGAGAGGCTGCTGGATTGTGACACTGGATTGTAAAAATTGCCCACAGCAAAAAATAAAAAGGGCGTATTGTAGTGTTTTTTNAATTTTAAAATTGTCTTCTGCTGTCAAAATCTAGGCTTTGTAAACGCGAGGTTTAAGATGTAAAATGCCACCAATATTAAACCACGTGTGGGTGCCAATGTGGTGCTGGGCTGTGACAACACAGTCCCCAAGCTCAGAGCACTTTGTCCTCCTTCAATTTTACACATTGTTCCTCTTGTGCGAATGTTCGGATTCCCACTGATCGTATGATTGTCCGCTCGTGTACAATAACACTTTTTATTTTTTTTCCTCTTGTGCATTTTTAAGATTGTTTTAGCGTCTCGTTCGCGTGTGCAAATTGATCGATGAAAAAAATAAAATAGTTTTTAGTCATTCCAATGGGGTGAAAATTGCCATCATTTTGACTCGGAAAAGCTGGGTCACGCGCGGCTAGCGACAGAGCCAAGGCCGCAGGGGATCAAAGTGTTTGCTTGTGAATTCTGTGCGCTCGCATTCTTACCTATTTTCTCTCCAGTTACAATGAAGGTTAAGAAGGTTATTTCTCCCCATTGATTTAGAATGGGTGGGGGAGAGAAGAGGGAGGAAACTGATAGCCTACTTGGTAGAACAAACACCGTTTGGAGTCTGTATAGAGCATAAGGTTGGTGGCTCGAGTTCCAATCAGTGGACCAGCACTTAGCTGTTTGGAATGCCAATTGGCCTTGATGCCCCTGGGTTAGGGATTTGCAATTCAGCAGGATTCCCTTTGCTGAAAGTTCTGCCGCATTTTGCTTGAATGAGCTTGGATGTTGGGCGAGGACTGTATTGGGTGTAGCCTTTGTTTTTGGTCAGCCTTGTGTTTGACATCAGTTTGAGCCAGTTCAGCTCCAAGGAGACCCATCCAAGAAGGACAGAGTTTGGTTGAAATGTGAATCCGCTTTCCCCCCTAACCCTCCAGACTGACTTGGATTGCATTGCCTTGAGTTTAGAAGGTTGAGGGGTGATTTGATTGAGGTATTTAAGATGATAAAGGGATTTGATAGGGTAGATGCAGAGAAGCTATTTCATCTGGTGGGGGAATCCAAAACAAGGGGACATAGTCTTAAAATTAGAACCAGGCCGTTTAAGTGTGAAATCAGGAAGCATTTTTTCATGCAAAGGCTGGTAGGAATCTGGAATGCTTTCCCCAAAAAGGCCATGGATCCTGGATCCATCCATACCTTCAAGAGTGAGGTTGATAGATTTTTGGGTATTAAGGGATATGGGGAGAAAGCGGGAAATTGGAATTGAAAGGATTAGTTGAGGTATAGATCAGCCACGATCTACTTAAATGGCGGAACAGGCTCGAAGGACTCCTCCTGTTCCCATGTTCCTATGACTTAGCAAATGGACTGGAGGGTGGGTGACTGTAACAGAATCCCAGCAGAAGGGAAATTAGTTAAATACCCTCAGGAGATAAGGTGAAAAATTGGTAAAGAAAAGAATGCGGGAGAGAAGACAAGCTCCTTAACACTGTCATTATCCTGAGGAGCGAAAATTGAAACCACATTCTCTCGGGCTACTGGTTCCTCGGTTCCTGACCCAAACGTTTATTTCTGCTCGGTTTCACCTCAACCCGTGTTGAAAACTGGCAGGTTGATTGCATACGAACAAGAACGGCGCAGAAACTTAAAACACCCTGAGATGTAACATAAAAGGCAGATAAGTGCAGGCTTATCTTCCTCTTTCTCCGCCCCAATTACCCTGTGTATAGCCTCACCCCGATGCTCTGTCACTAGAGGTTCAGAGCTGACTGCTGAGCTTGGTCGCTGGACTTTCAGGGCAGAGGCACCATTCCTTCAATCTAATGCACAATTGTTTTGAATACTATTGTCCCATTCTGCTCAAAATCATGTGCACCTAATAATAATAATAATACTTGCATTTGATATAATAATAATCCTTGCATTTGATATAGCGCTTTTCACGTCTTCTGGACGTCCCAAAGCGCTTCACAGAATATACTGTAAAGTGAATTGACTGTATATTTGTGGGTGAAATACACAGTCAAACCTTACTAAGAAGCTCTCCCTCCCCTCCTCACAATTTTGTTCTTAACTGATTTAGGAACAGGAATAGGACACTCAGCCAGTCAAGCCTCCTTTGCTATTCGATTAGTTCACAGCAGCTCATTAATCTTCTAATCCCATTTCCCTGCCTGTTCTCCGTATCACTTAATACCCTCATTTCCCAAGTATCTTATCCATTTCCCTTTTAAACATCTCCCGGTCTGGCTGGCTCATTCTCGCTTGACTTTGTGTAAAGAAATAAGATTCTCGGGAGTCACTTTAAACCGGCTTAACTCCAATTTCAAGATTAGGTCACACCCGAAAACCTCAGTATCAGAGTTTCTCAGTTATGCGCTCCACCCTCTTTAAGCAGATTCCCAGTTATAAAACTATCTTTGCTGTAAAATTAATGGAACATATTCCTTATCTCTTCCCATTCAAGCCAATGCCCGCAGGGAAGAAAGCCTCGGAGATAAATGACTTAAGCATAGAATGATACTTGAATTCTATCGTCCTGAACTAAAATAATGTTACAGCTTTGGGTGGCCAATGCCAGAGGACCATGTGGCCTAATCCAAAGAATCCAAACCACAGACTTGCCCTGAAAAACACAAGTTTATTTAGCAGTAAGTAGGAACCTGGTTGTTAGTCAATTGGGGTTTGCTTTCTGGGGATAATAATACCTTAAAAAAATAATTCAGTCATTCAGTCCACGACTGTTTGTGAGGCACTGCTGTGCACAATTGGCTGCTGCGTTTCGACCACAAAATATGCAGTCAATTCAGTTTATGGTGTATTTTGTGAAGCGCTTTGAAACGTCTCAACGACGTGATAAGGCGCTATATCAAATGCAAGGATTATTATTTATCATTAAGGCCTAAAACCTACTTGAGTTTCAAGCTGAACTCTACCCTCCACTGTGCTGGTTCAGGTGGCTTAATGCAGGGGAGTGAGTGAGTGCCTGACAGATAACTGCAGCTGCCTCCTCAATCTCCAGGGGTGGGCTTTTCTGTGGCAGTTCAAAGGGATCAGGAAAGGAGACGGGGAGGTCACAGGTCATAAAGTTCCCTTTTTTCATCTCCTCCCTTTGTGTCGGTCAGTGGAGAAACTCCGGGTTACCAGGGCGATGGGGGTCGGGAGCTTTCCATTATAGACTCCGGCAGTCCCATTTGTCACACAAAGTGGCTCAGTCATTTTGTTGGATCCCAAAGCTTTCCTCATGAGCGAGTGAAAGTCATGATGCAGTTATCTCCCACACAGCGTAAGAGCAAAGACAGGGAGAAGTTTGTCCTTAAGTTGCAATGCATTGCTTGTGTCCAAACAAAATAAATCCACTTTACATCACGGCACAGACTCTGCTCTCTGCCTTTGCTGCAGTTCTGTGAGATTTATGGTTGCTTTGCTCCCGTTCCGCCCTGGAGCTGGTCCGAAACTGCTGTGACTGTACCTGGGAGGGAAGGAGACAGAACAGGAAAGGAATGAATGAGAGGTCCTTAAGCTAATGACTTGATTTTCAGTCTCAATTAATGTGACAGCAGGTTTCCGCGCTCCCAAGACAGTGCTGAATAGCTGGGGAAAGGCAATGAAATTCATTGCAAAACTTAAGACAAAAACCTATTTGATCTCATCCTTCCAGAACACCCACCCTTACTCTTTACCCATCAGAAATCTCTTCCTATGTCAGACACCCGCAATTCCTTTCGCCATGAAAACAAAATCCAATTCCCCCTTGAAATGGCCACATTAAACAGCTCCCTGGACAACCACTGTCTCGTGTAAAGTAGCTTCACCTCAACTGAATTTGAATTTGAGACCACGACCCCCCCCCCCACCCCCCCCCATGTGTCACAGAGCTCTTGAAGAATCATCTATCTTGTTTATGCCCTCTAAAATCTGGAATACTTCATTCAGGTCACCCCTCCATCGTCTCTTCATTCCCTGCGATCGCTCCTCCTGGCTTGGTCTCGAGTCATACACGGAGAGTTTAAAGGTTTCTAATGACCGAAGGATGTGAAATGGCCGTCAGGTGCCAGCTGATTCAATACCGATTATTTTGAGCTTTTGGACTGAGTGTAAGTCTCTGTTCCTGGGAGCATTTCATGTGAAACAGTTGCAGATGTTAAAACGGGAGATTATTTACACGTCCACTAAAACAAAAGCTTCAAGGGGCTAAGAACTGCAGAGAGGGGGAAGGGGGGGGGGGGGGGCGAGCGGTGGTCTTGATGGATGAGGTATCCAGCTATCTATTAGCAGATGTGTTCCTCTTTCATTAACAGCCTCCTCCCCCCCCCCCACCCCACCCCCTCCCACACACACACATCTCTAATCAATGCCATGTTGTCAGCTGGCTGTGAACTGACAAGAAAAACAAACCATCACAATGTGGATGAAGAATAATATTTCTTCACCCAATGCCAGGATTCTCCACTTCCCTCCCAATCGTGACTCACTGGAGGTGAAAGGCAGCGCAAGAGAAGTTCGAATGGTTCATTCTCTCTCGCTAAATTCTTGCACAGTCTTCTCTCTGCCTACCTCTTATTACTGGCCCCATTAAGTGGCTTGCTCGGATGGTCGTGAGCAGGTAGTCCTTTGACAATTTGGGGCCTAAAAGGGATGTGTGGGGGTGGGGGGTGGACTATTGGGGCTTGTCTGTGGGGACGACCCTTATTCCCTCGTGGAACGCATTTCGGTCTAATTCGTTTAATGGGGGTGAGAAGTTCCAACCTCGCTCACCAACAATAGTAATAATATAAAACAAAAGCTTGTTATTACTGTCCCTACACCTCGAGAGCAAAGCACTCTGCGTTCAGAGGAGGATGCAGAAAGCGGTCCATCACCTATGTGTGTGTGGGTGGCGGGGGGGTCCGGTCACATCGGGAGGAATTGATGCGGCCTTTTACACAAACACCGGCAGCGCATTCGATGCGAGTGGCTCTCGGTGGAGTGGATGAACGATGGGACTGACCTTCAGCAACTGCTCCTGTAATTGCTGCATCACATCCGAGTTGTGTTTGAGGAGCTGCTTCTGTTCCTTCAGCTCCTTGTAAAGCCCGTCGATCTCCATCTGAAGTCTGGTCTCTCGCTCCTGCAGAATGAAACACAGGTAAGAAAGCAGGGAACATGGCTGATTCCCCCGCGCCCCACACATACAGATATATACACACATTTCGCCCACACAATACAGTCAATCCACTTTACAATATGCTCTGACAAGCCCTTTGAGACGTCTCAACGACGTGATAAGGCGCTATTTCAAATGTAAAAATTATTATTATTATTAAACTCACAAACACACAGATACACACACACTCCACCTTTCCTCCCTAGCTCAGGGTCACTGAGGACAACTGTAAATGCCACTGTTTGATATAAATGAACTCAAGCTAAAGCTAAACCTGGGAACTGACTGGTTTGCAATGGCTCAGTTCCACAGTTTGCTGTGCATTCACTGTTTGAGCCATGAGAGTGGGATGGAGGAGGGGGAAGGGCCATGAGCCCTGACGCTATTCCTCTTGGTTGGACACTTTGGGTGAAAAATTCTTCTTGCAGGTAGGAAAAGGCCATCAGCAATAGGGACAATAACTCCCAAAGTTATAATCGTTTGCATGAAAGTCGCTACACTTGGAAGAATCCCAACTCCACCAGCCCCTTCCCCCGGGGTCATAGGTCACATGTGGAACCAGTCAACCAAACTTGCCCAGTTCTATTGGGGCCTCAGAAATGCTATCCATGAAATAGAGTGATGCTGACGCTTGTAGGATACTGTCTGCAATATGGCACCGATGGCAAGTGTGCAAACTGTGGATAGGACCCAAGTTGAACCAGCCTTGAGTTCAGCATGTTGCCAAAAACAACAACTTGCACTTATATAGTTGCTCCTCATGCAGGGTAGCGTACCAAAGCCCTTAAAGTGCTCCCGTCACCAATAGCTGGCACATGGACAGTTGTCATGCCAGGCATGAGTGTGGAGTGGGGAGCTGTTACACAGAGAAGGAGGTCAATGTCAGAGGCTCCCAAGCCCTCCCTGAGCTCCCATGGCTCAGCTCAGCTCGGCTGATTCGTTTCAGTGCAGTCACCGGCGCGGAACAAAAGCAGGAAGTTGAAAGAAAGCTCCTTTCTTTGTAACCATCGCCTTTTATATCCTTTGTTTGGCAACGTCTCTTCTGCCTCTGTTTCTTTCCCCCACTTCCCATCACCCCCCCACCACCACCCCGTATTCCTCTTTGTAAATGAGACCTGTCATCTGAATTGTTCTCGTGGTTCCTTCAGATCAGTTTAACTCTTTTTTTAGTCTTTCTATAGCGAGGCCCCAGAGTGTCATCGGAATACAGCCAATCAGTAATGATAGCCATGCTCACTGACCCAAAGCTGGAGTGCACTGACCCTCACATCATGTTCTGAATCAAACCCCTTACGCCCCCTGCAACTCACCCATTCCTGTTCACTAATGACCTGATTTGTGCAAAGGTTTCGTTTTGTGCTGCTGACAGCATTTATTCCAAACCCTTCAGGGCTTGTGATAATTATTCTGAAAAGTTTTCACTAATTATTAAACACACGCTTAACTCTGATTGCAAACATTTTATGGGATGTTAAGGCTAGCGAGCTTTAAAAAGCTCCGGCCTCGAGTCCTCCCAATGCGTTTCTCTGTGTCTCTTAAGATCTCATTAGTCCATCGGCACAGCCTGAGATTTCAGAGGTCAACATAGAGGCTGTTTTCCATTCTCCTTCCACACCCCCCCACACCCCTTCTTCTACATTGTGATTTTAAAGAGACTGGAACTGTGACCAGCACCAGGTACAGACACAGAGTCTTTTTGTGTGTGTCATAACTGCCTTCAGTCCTGGCCAACAATCCCCCAGATAAAATCCACTGCTCACTCGTTTACTCACAGCTGCTTGTGGGACATTGCTGTGAGTAAATTGGCTGCCGTGTTCGCCGACAAAATATGCAATCACTACGTTTTACAGAAAAAGAAAAACATCAAGCGCTTTGAGACGTTTCAAAGTTATAATAATAATCCTTGCGTTTGATGTGGCGCTTTATCATGTCGTTGATACATCTCAAAGCACTTCAAGCAGAATATACTGTAAAGTGATTTGACCATGTTTTGTGGGCGAAACAAACTGATGAAGAGTCGTGGACTCACTTTCCTTTCTCCATAGAAGCTGTCTGACCTGCTGAGTGTTCCCAGCGACTTCTGTTTTTGTATATTTTATAGGCTCTATATCAACTGCAAGGATTATCATTTTTATTTTCTGTTCACTGGGAACAATTCGCAATGATTTGGAACGCTGAACATGCTGGATGTTGTTAGCTGTGAAGCAACCACATCCATTTCCCCACAACCTCTCCACCAACCAACCCTCAGGGATACAGAATCTCTAAAATATTGATCGGAGCCTTTAAACAGCAATCTGTAACCATGGCTATACGATCTATGTTCAATTGCTCAAGTGAGATGAAAGGCCTCCTACTCTTCCGGTTCTGATTTGCACACTAAAGTATATAGAGGACCAAATACATTATTTCCTCTCAGAGGCAGGGAGAATGAACAATGTTCATCCTGCTGTCTGGCACAGGCATGAATCTTTCACAGCTACATCTGACCCTCACTCATCCTTAATGTGGTGGCCTGAAATTCCTTCTCTGTGCCATGGGAAACAAAGTGCTCTACTGAGGTTTGCTGCCCCCTAGCTGTCACGGTGGGGAGGGCAGGAGTCTCCTCTGCGGGGGGGAATCCGGAACAAGGGGGGCATCATCTGGAGCTAGACCATTTAGGAGTGAAATCAGGAAGCATTCTTTTCACACAAGGGGTAGTGGAAATCTGGATCTCTCTCCCCCAAAAGGCTGTGGATGCTGGATCCATTCACATTTTCAAGACTGAGCTGGATCGATTTTTGCTTGGTCAGGGTATCAAGGGATATGGAGCAAAGGCACGGGGTAATTGGAGTCGAGGTACAGATCAGCCATGATCTTATAGCATGGCGGAACAGGTTCAAGGGGCTGAATGGCCTACTTCTGTTCCTATGATTCTCCTGCAGTGTCCTTTCCCATATGTCCTTGGGGAAGGGAAGTCAGTGATATTATTAAGGCTGCTGAAGAACAAAGTTTTTCTTAGGTTTACGTGGGCGTCTCTTACCATCGCGGATCTCTGCTGCTCATGCAGGACTTCCAGGCTCTTCTGCTTCTCCTCTTGCTGTTGAATGCTCTCCTCCTCTCTCTGCTTTCCCTCAAGCACCTGCTTTGCCACTCTGGACAGATCAGTGTTCTACAGGAAAGGGGGAAAAAAAGGGGGGAAAGATTGGACCACTCGTTTCTATTATTTTATATTTTCAGAAATGCTGTGTTTTGGGAATTATGCTGACATTTGTTGGATGTGATTAGAATTTACCATTCTTACAATCTCTCTGTAATCCCCCAAGGGAAGAACCAATTGCAAAAGCAATGTTAAAAACATGGATTGGAATCATTGCCTCTAATGGAACAAGCCCCTGAAGTGGGTGTGTGTTCAAAAGGGGGAGTACCACAGTCTTAACCCGTATGAAGGAACCCTACAGAATCCTTTCATTGTTTCCCGGGACTATCAATGATTAAATGTTTTAATTAAAATGATTAAAGGTTTTTCGCCCTCAAAATACATGGCCAATTCACTTGCTTTGAGACATCTCAACAACAACAGCAAAATTACATTTATAGAGCGCCTTTCATATCGGGAGGACATACCAAGGCGCTGGACTGTCAGGGGTCAGGACCATATAATAATAATAATCCCTCCAAAACAAAACAATAATAAATTGGTCATTTTCAATCTACGACTGTTTGTGGAACATTGCTGTGCGCAATTGGCTGCCACGTTCGCCCACAAATATACAGTCAATTCATTTTACAGTATATTCTGTGAAGCGCTTTGAGACGTCTAGAAGACGTGAAAAGCGCTATATCAAATGCAAGGATTATTATATATTATTATATATATGTGCATATATAAAGCATATATATAAAGCACATATATATATACACACAACGTGATAAAGTATATATATATATACTTATCAAATATACTTATTAAATGCAAGGATTATTATTTTTATTAATTCGGAAGAAAATCCTGCAAATAAAGCTCATAATATTTAATTATTGCTAGGAATATGATTATCTCTGCTGACTCAATCAAATGCCACACAGCACAGCACGTCATATCTTGTTAGAATATTCTGCCTTTTGTCCAGATTAAGGTCAGTTTAGATCCCACTACTCAAGGGGCTGAGGAGCTTGTATTTAATTGCAGTGTGTGCTCACTAATTAACTCTTCATACAACGTGTTTAAGTCTGTCCTGAGGCAGAGGAGAAGAGGGAGAGAAAGGGGAAGGGGGTGTTGGGGGGAATCAATAAGCTTGAGAAATTATATTTTTCTTAAACAAACAGAACAGTCTTATTCACAAACGTGTGAGAAAGCATCAAAAATAACGGGAAAAATTCCGCAACCAGGGTCTGGACATTATTAACATAGCATTTCAAAGCATCCAATTTGGCAGATTTTCTTGCTTTTTGAAGCTGGTTTTTCTGCGGTTCTTAAAAGAAAGTTACAGAGAAGCAAAAACTTCAAACCTAAGGCAGTGTTTAATAATTTGCCACATGCTCTGAAATGCTCCGTTAACAGAGCAAATCCGGAATCCAGGTGAAATTTCTACCCAAACATTCCTCCAGCAAAGGATATTAAAAAACACTTTGCAGAATTAATATTCTATTAGGCGCTCATACATATGCAGATTAGACTCAATTAAACCGCAATTAGATCGTAATCCTGCAGAGAGCACATTAAAAAGACAAATTCATTTCCTTTTGACCTGAAGCTAATTAAGCTGAGCAGGTATCTGCGTGGGGAAGAGGAGGAGGAGGGGAAGAGATTTTTTTCTAACCTTATTCTTGGAGAGGGAAGATTCAGTGAGAGCTGGGTGGTGGAAGTGTTTTGACGTGTTGACGGAAGAAGGTGGGGAGCTCACCCAGGGACCTCGAACAACAATAAACAGGCACCGTTTAGACTAGACCATACATTTACACCAGCAAACTGAGCAATGAGCTTGCCTTGGGCGACTTATTGCCCTTACATTAGGTGCTGACCCAGCGAAACCAACTCTATTCAAACCGTGTGTGACAAAAAGAGCAACATACTGCTTTCCTAATACTTCTATAAGGGGTGTTGAAATATTAAAGTGCAGCCATTGAATCTTGCAAAGGCAAGTTATGGCCGTGGTTAACCTTCTTTACCACAAACCATAAACCTGGGATGAGTTTAGTGGCTTTGCAGCTTATCAGCCCCATGTGTTTATGCCCAGGTCATTAACTCCGAGCAATGTTGCTCACATCAGAAACTGCTCTCACCCAGAATGGTTTTGAGATTGGATGTGGAGGACAAAGAGGAGGGGATGTGGGGGGAGGGAGGAGAGGGGATGTGGTGGGGAGGAGAGAGGATGTGGGGGTGGGGGGGGAGTGATGAAAGACAAGACTACCACACCTGTGCTCTTGCTGTGCCCCCTCTCGGACCTCAGTCTGGTATGTGCCCGATGGCTCCCAGTCACTTTAGTTCTCAGGATTCCAGATTTGCATGTGGCTTCAGGGAGCTTCCTTCCGTGGGCTCTCACTGCACTGGTGGAGCTCTGCGTACAACAAGAACAACAACAACTTGCACTTATATGGCGCCCTTCATGCAGAGCAGAGTCTCGGAGATGGGGGTATGGGGGGAGGGAAGTTCGAAGAGCAGATCAGTAAAAACACAATTTTACAAAGTCTCATTCTTTTTACAAGGGAATTGTTCTATTGATGCCAAATGCCTTCTGAAATCTCTCCCAACTTTCCATTATTCTTAGGTGAACTTTTGCAGCATGTAAAAGTAATATAATTTTAATGTGTGTGATCCCCACAGGGAGGGTGGAAAAGGGGTCATCGCAGCTGAGACCACCTTGTCCACACCCAACTACCACAATTGCTCAACATACTTAGGAGTAAAGAGCCGTTCGCTCGTGTTTCACTCCTACCATCTCCAGCTCCTTTGTGGCTGCATTGCTCTCTGTGCTGACGACAGCTTCCGTACTCTCCACAACACCTGCAGCTTCCACCTCCTTTACTCTTCCACGATCCTCACCCGCGATCAGCTCTGGCTCATTCCCCTGTGGGACAGTGCCCACTTCGATCGGGGCTGCGTCACTGAGTTCATTCCGTATCCACGTTGGCATCAGCCTGCCGGTCTCCAGCTCCGACATCTCCGAGCTGGTGTACTCATCACCGGCATCGTTGCTGGAGTGGGAGTAGTGAAGATTGTGTCCCAGTTGCTGCTCGGTGTATTCCCGGCCTCCGCGCCTCCGGAAATTCCGATGTTTCCTGACCCTCTTGTGGGACAAGGGGAGAGAGTGCTCAACAAGGACAAAGATGTTCTCCTTGTTGCAGATAACAGTCCGCAGAGTGGGAGCGTGTGTATCGCTGCTCTCCTGCAGAACCTGCTTCAGAGACACGAGAAGGGTCGGTACGAGCTGCTGGATGGCTTCTCGGTCTTGGAAGCTGATCTGACTCCCAAACACCTTGGACCTGCCCAGGTCTCGGACATCCTTGCTCTCAGACTTACAATTGGCCAGTCTGGTTTCCATTGGGTCTGAAACAGTAATCGAACAGCCATGTTAACCACCAACTTGCTCAAGAGTACCTGGTGTTGGGCAAACGAGAAGCAAAAGGCCATGGACCTCGCCATCGGTAGGACTTGTGTGAAGTGAGCTGCTACAATTTAACAGATCTCAGTGTTGCGCTACAGGGAGGGATACACTTTTTCATTAACAATGTTCCTATTTTCATTCAAAAAAAATACACTCTCTCGTGATTATTATCACGTTTCAAGTGAGAATATTATACATTGTCTCAAGAACACAGTAAGTTTCGTGGATAGTTACAGTGTCACATGAACAACGTTACATTACGAGGATAAGATGAGCGCAATTAGCCGGGATATAAGGGAGGTTGGGAAAGCAGGTAAATAGGACTGAACGGATTACTCCTTTTATAGAGTCGGCCCACGTACGATGAGACAAATAACCTCCTTCTCTGCTGTAAATCTGTGTGGTTCTCAGGAAGAATATGGAGTCCTGTAGCTCAGTGGTTAGAGCATTCGCTTTGCAAGCGAGAGACCCGAGTTCAATTCCAGGCAGAGGGCGAAACCTTGGGCAAGTTTCCTTACTCCACATGCCTGATAATAATAATCCCTCCAAAGAAACAAAACAATAATAATAAATTGGTCATTTTCAATCGATGACTGTTTGTGGGACATTGCTGTGCGCAATTGGCTGCCGCATTCGCCCACAAATATACAGTCAATTCACTTGACAGTATATTCTGTGAAGCGCTTTGGGACGTTCTCCCGAAGTGAAAAGCGCTATATCAAATGCGAGGATTATTATTATTATTATAATATATTGTCACATAGACAATGTTACATTGTATGAAAGAACACACTGTGTCATGGCTTGACCACCCCAGTACTGTTAATTAGCCATAGATTTGCACCTGGAGCTATTTATAATATCTTTGTAGTGAGAAGGAAGGAATGTTTGACGATATATCTAAGGAAACAATATATCTAATAACTGATGAATATATATTTTAGCTAATTACTTAAGGAAAGACTGAGATCAGTCTCCAAAAATAAAAACTTAATTCAACGGATACTCGAAGCCTTTACCTTACCTTTCACAGACATTGAGTTCATGTACGTGACATGTTCTTCCAGTGAGTCTGGCTTGGACACTCTCTGCAACAAAACCAGAAGAGTAAAAACTTACCGTTGAAACAATATAGATGTTGGCTGCCGCGTTTCGACCACAAAATGCACAGGCAATTCACTTTAAAGTATGTTCTGTGAAGCGCTTTGAGATATCTCAATGATGTGATAAGGCGCTTTATCAAATGTAAGGAATATATATATGCATAACATGTAAATTAATATACCTGTGCTGCAGGAATCAACGAAGATGATTCTTGTGCATCCAAGTTTCCCTCTCCAGCTTGCTTCGATTCTTTTCCCAGGCTGGTTCCAACTTGCTCCTTTTTATGATTTTCACTGTCAGTGTCTTTGTTCCTCGCAGTGGAGTTGCCTGGCCTCACACTGGGCTCCTCGGCTTTGGGTGGGCAGACTGGAGCTCCTGCTACCTCTGTGGCTGCTTGATTCACAGCGGTCAGGCCCAGCTGATCTGTCGATCCTGCAGATCTGTGCTTGGTTCCCCAGAAGAGGATGGAATTATCATCAGCCCCAACAACGCTAAATGTCTCTCCGCAACCAAGTGTCTTGAGTGAGAGAGGGGAAGGAAAGAAATTTAAAAGTTAGGAGGATGATTTTCCAATCGTAACTGAGGGCTACTGAAGACAACTCTTGCCCACATCCTAAACTGCTGACCTGACTGAGATCTGGTAACTCACCAAATAAAGATTCACTACCATCAACCAAAGGTTTTTGTAAGATATTACTGATCTTGAAACAAAGACTCATTTGCAACAGTTAGAGTTCAGTGTATGAAATACATTAATGGTTGTATCATCACTCACAGTTAACGTTTTATCCTGGAGCTCCTTCACATGCACTGGTACTTTATACGCTTTGGTGTTGGCAGTGCCAAGCTGTCCCTCTGTGTTCTTCCCGAAGGTAAACAGAAGGCCGGGCTCCACCAGGACAATGCTGTGAGATGGGCCGAGGACCGCGTCTCTCACACGATGGTGCCTCAATGCCTTTACGATTGTGGGGACCTTCCTACCTTCAACATCAGTCTACAGAGGGGAAGAGAACAGAAATCGGTCATGTTTCGAGTTCCGGGTGTGAATCCACTGTTAAGGGTAAACTCTGAAACAAACACTGATGCAAAATCAAATGATTGACAGCGCAGTGGTGAAGCTGAACAATTGTTAGAGTTGTCTGGTGGGAGTGCCGACCCTACACTGCAATGTCAACAACAAGCAACAAGAAGATCTTTTCACAACTGGGGAGTGGCAGACCCCAATACTAAGTGTTTTTGATGGTAGTTTAGTTAACATGTCTACTGTGCCATGAGTGAGGGTGGGGGTGGGGGAAGAAATTTGGTGAGAGTGGGAATTCAGTGCAGAGGGGGATGGAGGTGATGAGTAATTTCCTTCATCCCCTCCTCCTCTCCTCCTCTCCTCTCAAAGCCATAAACTCTCTCTTTCTCTCCAGGATCACAGAATAAAAACGGTCACTTGTGGGCAATATAACAAAGAGTACTTACTCGTGCAAACAGTGTTGTCATCTGCATGAGAAGGCCCCGTCTCTCATTCAGACCCAGTTTATTGTATTGATTGTTACCACAGGCCAAGACACTGCCAGTATCTGAAGGGCACAAAACAAGTTTCAGAACAACTGAGCCAGGACAATTAAAGGCTGAAGGGCTGGGAGTATTTTGCAGTTGAACTTTTAGTGCGAGAGCCATTAACTAATTGAAAAAATAGTGAGCCCTGTACCTGACCAAATAATAATAATGCTTGCATTTGATATCATGACATTGTAATGTCTCAAAGTGCTTCACAGAATACACTGTCAAGTGAAGTGACTGTATATTTTGTGGGCGAAACGTGGCAGCCAATTGCATATTTTGAAACTTTTTTTTATAATTAGTGAAAAATAACAACAGAAAACAATTGATTTTCACACATCACAAATAACTTGTTTAAGATTCAGAATGGAGAGTTGTGCATTATATCTTTCATTTTGATGGAAACAGTAAATGAACTGTCAGCTACAGGTTTTGCGCCATTAAACAGGTACCTGTTAAGAACATGGTTCCATCAGATCCACTGCGCACATCTCTTATGAAGACCTGTTCCTCAAAGGCCACCTTCACTGGCACACAGTGATCATCCTCATTCCCAAGCCCCAGCTTTCCATGTCTCCCATTGCCCCAGGAAAACACCTGGACAGCAAGAATGTGGTAAAGAATCTCCATCAAGATCGGATGTTTTTAGAAAGAGAAATGTTTAAAAAAAAACTTCTTTCAAACCATAACTTCCTCCTCCAATTCTCTCTCTGAAGGACGTTACCTTGGTGAGTGTAAGCTATAGAGACAGCAACGGTGTTCCTAATTATCAGCCTCAGAAAGGGGAAGAATAATAGTAATAATAATACTTGTATTTGATATAGCGCCTTATCACGTCATCGAGACACGGGAAGCAAAGCGCTTCACAGAATATACTGTAAAATGGGCTGACTATGTTGTTTGTATCTCTGGATACGTACACCAATGTACACCAAGTTAGCCCTGATTGTGTTTTGGACATGTGGAAACCCACCAGCATCCTTAAGAGTATCAAAATCATATATAAATCAACTACACTTCTCTCTGCATGTGAAGCTAGAACCACACTACACCTTTGGCTTGCAGTTTTAACAGGAGCTGAGTGTGGGGTGAGGAGAGTCAGCTCCTGTTAAAAAATATAAACAGAAATATCCTTTCTGGTAAATATAAATACAAATAAGCAAAACTTTTTTTTAAACAAAAAGATGTGTTGTAAACGAATGACTTGCCTCCCCATCACCATCGACACACACCACGTGTTGCAGGCCACAGGCAATGTCCTGCACGTTTACACTGAGAAGGGCTTCGATCAGACAAGGCCTGGAGGTGCTGCAGAGGTCCCCGTGTCCCAGGCAGCCTTGGGATCCGTCACCGCAGGTCATCACAATGCCATTGTCACTGAGAAACACACTGAACACATCTCCACAACAGGCCCTGCAAGTGAAGGCAAAGGCAAATGGTTAACAGAGTGACCTAAGGATCTTAATAACTTTGAGACTCTTTGACCGTGCCTTCGGCCCGACTCCAAACCCCACTCCCCCTACCCTCCAACAACAACAACTTGCATTTCTACAGCACCTTCACGTCGGACGGCGTCTCAAAGCGTTTACCGTAATAACCCTCTTGATTTCAACCCTCGGCTCAGGCGCAAACCCTTAACTGACCACTGCTGACTGTGGTCAGTTGATTACTGGTGGAGTGGAGTAAGGAAACTTGCCTAACCATTCGCCCTGCCCGAGAATCGAACCCAGGTCCTCTGGCTTGCGAGGCGAGCGCTCTAACCACTAAGGTACAGGATTCTACTCGTTAATACCTGACGATGGCTTTTCCTTTCAGTGCATCCACCAGCTGTGGCCGCGAGCGTGACTGCAGATCTCCGTGACCGAGCTGTCCTTTCCGGTTCCTCCCCCACGTGTACACTGCTCTCTCCATCCCCACTGCCACCGTGTGGCCATCACTCACAGCAACCTGCCGCGGCAATGGGAAAAGGAGACGGAAGGGAAAGAGATGTCGTGGTTTTCGAAAAGAAAGTATTAGTCATCAAACTTTGTCAATTTAAGAACTATAGGGCCCCAACTCTGTTGAGTATGGTAAGAACCTTGATATGGAGCTAATCCTAACCATAATAATAATTCTGATCCTTGTATTTGATAAAGCACCTTATCACTTCTTTGAGACGTCACAAAGCGCTTCACAGAATATACTGCAAAGTGAATTGACTGTATGTTTTGTGGGCAAAACCATAACTGGATATCACAGAGACAGAAAGGGGGCCTGCATCAGAATCCAGCTCTTTGTATATTCTCGCTCCACCCCACCCCACCTTCAGACAATATTTCATAAAAACGTTTTAATATATATTTAAAAAATGTTAAGACTGCTGCAGCAGGCACGCACACAACGGGAATCAAACACATTGGATAAAGGGGACTCTGGAAAAGAACAGCTTTCATCGTAAGCTCCCAAGCAAATATAGGAGTGTTAATAAATTGCTGGTGTTGTGAAATGTAAAGGTTGAGACCTGACTTATTAGATGCATCTGTTAAAAGGGCATTTGCGATGCACAGAGCAATCGGCAAAATTATTATCTACATATTTAAAAGGCGATGCTGGCCTTTGTGCAGTTGCCTATTGTACGACCTTTCAAATGGGAAATGATTTTAATGTTTTATTGTACTTTTAATACGACTATTTATCTGGAAAAGGCCAGCAAGCTCTATCCAATTCCCCATGCCTGTGCTTTGAAATAACTACTTATATCAAAGGATCAGTGCAATAAAATATTAATAAACTATGCCTCACAGCCTCACACCGCCTGCAGGTTATGTCAGTCTCTCTGTGAGCTATTCACACCAGAAGGACGTCTCAAAGAACTTCACAGAATTTACTATAAATTGTAGTGAATGTGTATTGTATTTGTAGGTGAATTTGTGCATAGTAATGCAACACAAACATCCATGAAATGAATGACTGATTTTAAATAGTTTCATGAAGGTTAGAAGATCTTTTTTCTCACAGAACGTTGTTAGAATATGGCAAATGGCTGTTGAAGCTTAGTCAATAATAACACTTAAAAATGAATGGAATAAATAATAATAATCCTTGGGAGGAATAGATATGTGAGAAAAAACATTAAAGGGAAACAGTAAGGGAATTAGATCAATACATTATCCACAACAGGATAGACTGATTGAGCAATGTTATCCTTTAAGCAGGTTTGAGTTGTGAATTCCCTCCCTCCCCCATCTTACACATCATTTGTGTTTAGCATCCAAGACAGATTCCTATTAAGATTCCCCCAATATTCTCCAGCTCGAAAACACATGATGGCCAACGTAAGCATAAATAAACCCAGCTAATTTTATAAATTCTTCAGATTCAATCCTAAAACCTGTTCAATCTCAGCGATAAATCATTAAGGGTGATAGATCACAGTACGGACACCATCTTTACTGTTCTCTTAGGTTTTGAGGACCTGATCTTTGCAGAACAGGCAAAACTGGAACTAATGTATTTAACCCTTGCCCCACTCCCGGCTGCATTTCCCAGAGTAAAATCCTTTGTCCCCAACATCGTGATGGGTGAGGGTAAAAGGCCAGTGACAATAAAATAATCCAGGCTCCAATATGACAATGCATTTTCATAGTGTCTTAATAAAAAATATCTTGACCCTGAGGCCAGATCAGCAGCTCAATAACAGAGGTCTCTGCATCCAACCAGAAAGTTATGTTAGAGCCCTAGGGATATACCCCTCTCTCTCTCGCACTTACAATCCTTTTATTCAGTCAGTCAGAGTTGAGTATGAAACTTGTCGCTCACTCTCAGACCTCACTTAGCTGAAGCCCAGCTGCCTCTTACTCTCTCTCTCTTGCTTCAGTTAGGCTAAGGCTGGTCAGTACAAGTCCTTGCAGCTCCTGAGTGATTGAGGTGGTCAGTATCTTCTGTGAGCTAATGGTTTAGGAGCATTGGCAATGTGGTGGATTTAGCCAGTGACAATGATGAACAGGTCATGTCCACTTGGTGGTGAGGCTGTGCTTTAAAACGGTCGCCTCAGTTAGTTGATGGGCGGATCACTTTCTGGGAGTAATAATCCCTTCAAAAAATATATATATATCAATAATTGTGTCACTCAATCCACAATCTAATATGGAGAAATTATAAATGCCGGGATGTGCGGGTTGGGGATGAGAGAGAGAAGGAGAGAGAGAGAGAACCTCGCTCATGCATCCTATTGTGTAACTGCACGTCTCCAGCTGGGAGCTAATCCCTCGATTGACAAGCGAGCAGGAGGTTTTCTCTCTGTAGATTGTTTGCCTTGGCCAGGGGTTGCATCATTAATCTTCACACCCTTCCTTCATTGTCGGAGTTTTGCTTTGTAATACTATTTTCCTGGAAAATTCTTTGATCCATCTCTCTCTTCGGAGGTTTTCCCTTTTGTTGTGATGCTCATTGATGTTGCTGCATTCTTATCAGGGAAATATCTTGAGTTTTGCATCAAGCGCGTTGGTTTGTTTTTGCTGCTTCGGGTTGCGAGGGAGGGAGGGAGTCCCTTGCACTGTTCTGGAATGTTCCTCCTCTTGTTGTGCACATTTCAGTGTTAATCCTGAGACACTTTCACATGAGGGTAGATCCAGAGAGACATTTCTCAGATGCACATATTCTGCTTATTGACTGTGTTTCTCAAGTGGCACCTTCTCCCCTGTATCTTCATCTTGTCCTCCAGCAGTTACCCCAATGCACACTCTGAGATCCCAAAACCTTGGCTTTTGTCAACCTGCGCCTAATGCTTTCCGAAATCAGGTAAGCAGTATGTGGCCCTCCAGGGAGAGAGAGAGAACGCACATTCCATTCCAACAATCTCTCTCCGGGATTTCCACTTGCAGGTGGGATGCAAGTAATTCTCAGTTTGGTTCGGATACTCTTAAGCACGGTGATGGGTTTCCGCATGTACCAGACACCCAGCTGACCAAAAAAAAATCTTGATCCAGAAGCAAGTTTATCCGCTCACGTTGGTCTTTCTTAGATCCGAATTGTCAGGTCTATTTGGGAATTTAGCCCATAGTCTTAGTTCAGGGATCTTGCAGTTCTCTCCTTAGGGTCAGGAGGCTGTGTGAAGGCTTTTTCCATATGTAGGTGGCATGTATGCAGCTCTCAGTCTCCTGTATAAAGCACAGATTGTGCCCATCACTGATCTGACTGAATACAGTGGCAGTGAATGGATTTAAATGGAGACAGCGCTCTCTCTCGTGGTGAAAGGGGCTCATGACTGACTGAACGCATTGGTATTGTGTTTGGTGTCAAAGGGAATCAACCCACCCTCTAGTGGTGAAAGGAGCGAACGAACACATCTGCACCACCAGCAAAAAAACCACATGGAAGATCAAGTTAAGGGTTGTCATGACCTCTGATGGTGCAGAGCTGAGGAATAGCAAGAAACCAACCAACCTTTCGGAGAGTCACAGTTCAGGATATCTTTAAGATTAAAAAAGAGAGTCATTATCAACAAAAGAAAACAATAATATTCCGTGCACTTGATATAGCCCCTCAGTATATCAAAATACAAGCAAGTGTCACATCAGGACATCTCAAAGTGCTTCACAGATTTTTTTGTAAAGTGCAATCACTTTATTTTGTAGGTGAACGCAGCAGCGAATCTGTGCACACAGCGGTGTCCCACAAACCAGTCCCAACGGGCCAAATTATTTTGCTGTTTTTATAAACTCTGAAAACAATGTTTGGATCGCACCTACCTGTGTGATTCTGATCTTTGTGGGGAACCCCTCAATCGGGCAAAGTTCCAGGTCAGGCACGTGAAGGTGATAAAGAGCCGAGCGCCTGTTTCGCTTGTGATTCGGGTGAGGTTGAGGGTCACTGATCCCAGCTCCTGCCTCCTCGTCTGGAGTTTCTTTGTATTTCACCAAGGCTTCGGGGATGCGAACGTACAGCAGCTCGTGAGCAGCAGGACGGTACCTAACCCGGGTCACAGAACAGGTGAGAAATTTAAAGCTGGTGAGTTACCCGGTTTGTGGGAACATCTTTTCCTTCCTGACCATCTGCAACAAGTTACATTTGTACAGCGCCTTTCAAGTCAGGAGGATGTCCCAAGGAGGTGGAAGAGTTTACTACTTACTGAGGTTCCTTCTGCAGCATGTCCGTCACAAGCGCTTTCAACTCAGGGCTGTACCTGTCAGTGATCGGAGCAAATTGCCCCTTCATGATTTTGTTCACGACCGCTGGCAGGTTAGTGCCTGTGAGAAGAAGAAAGTATCCTGCGTTTGATATACCGCCTTATCATGTCGTTGAGATGTCTCAGAGGGCTTTACGGAATACACTGAAAAGTGAGTTGACTGTATATTTTGTGGGAGAAACGCGGCAGCCAATTGCGCACAGCAATTGGGAGAAAGAGATCAAATGGGTGAAAGGGCCCTTATTACCTGCACCTCTATTGTGATCTTGCAATCAGAATTTTAACCGAAAGCCTTCATATGCTTGACACAATGCTTCATTTTGTGGTGAGTTTTATCCACTGGGGCACTGGGGGGAGCTCTGACATTATATTCAACACACATTATAACATTTTTACTTTACTCCAGTCTTTTTCATGTCTACCTCATTTGTCATAATAATAATCCTGACATTTGATACAGCGCCTTTCACGTTGGGAGGATGTCTCAAAGCGCTTCACAGAACTTACTGTAAAGTGGAGTGACTGTATGTTGTAGGAGAATGTGGTAGCTAAACTGTGCACAGCAAGGTCCACAAACAGCCATAAATTGAATGACCAATTTTACCGGGGGATTGTTGTCCAGGACACCGAAAGAAACTCCCCTCTCTATTTTACCTCAAGCACTTTCTTAAGTTACAATGAGTCGATATTTTTGTGGCCCTTTACCTTCGAACGTGCGTCGACGACAGGCCATCTCGTAAAGAATGCAGCCAAGTGACCAGATGTCTGATTTCTCATTGTAGCACTTTCCTTCACAGATCTCCGGTGAGATGTAATAGGGAGTACCTGTCAGGTACAAAGTCTCCACCTGATTAATCCTCCTCAATAACATGGAGAGACATTCATCATCTGTGTAATTCACACTGCACATGGACCACCATAACTACAACCCACCTGTATCCTCAGCGAACCTTCCTTTCCCTCCCTGTCTCTAAACCAAACTATTGGGAGTTCCACATGTGTGTGGTTTATCTGGTTTGGATTGCATTACTCTCTCCTCAAAGGGATGCTCCCTGCTTACCCAATTCTGAAGAATTTAGGTGCAGGGAGGCAAGAACCAAGATTTGGATACTCCAGAGTGTGCACTGGGGTTAGTGTTAGAGATTAACGAGCTAAAACCACACTGTTTACCATAATCCAACCTATATGTACACTGTATTCATAGCTCTACCTGTCTATTCCTTTTATATCTGACTTGGTGCCTCGATCCTACCTGTATCTACCCTACACCAACCTCTGATACCTAGAATGTAGCATCTAATCTGCTTCCACTGTGCCCCATCCAACTCGTCCTCAACCCATTTCTCAGAGGCAAGCAACACCCTTACCTAAAATAGTGTGTGCCTCGCTTCCTGTTGACATCACCTTAGCCACCCCGAAATCGCCGAGCTTCACCTCGCTGTCTTTGGTGAGGAAGATGTTTGCTGTTTTCAGGTCTCGATGCAACACATTGTGTTCGTGCAAGTAGGAGATGGCGGCCACCATCTGGTGAAAGAGATTGAGTATATCCCGTTCCTCCAACTCCCCGTCCTGTCACACACAGACATCAATCAGGCTCTCACACAACAGTGCGGAAACGCATGTTTTACCACATTTAACTCTTTTCAAGTATGTCTTGAAACACCCATTTCAGGGGTCAGCCTGGCTCAGTTGGTAGTACTCTTGCTTAATCATAATAATAATTCTTGCATTTGATATAGTCTTATTACATCATCAAGGCATCTCAAAGCACTTCACAGGATATCCCGTGAAGTGGATTGACTGTGAAAAACTATATTTGGCAAATGTCTGTCGGAGCTCTCCCCTCTAAACATGCCGCTTGGTAAATACCTTCTTATATCATATTATTACCTGCTGTGCCAGGTACTGTGCCAGGGTTCCTCCGTCAGCATATTCCATTTCAATCATCAGCAAGCCTTCCTCCTCGAAGCTGTCGTAGTAGCTGATAATATTGGGATGGTCTAACATGGAAAGCACCTTCACCTACAGCAGCAGCCAGAACAAACATGTAGGTCAGAGGCTGGCTCACTCACACAGTCACTCACAACAGGACCTTAAGGCCTCTGCACATTCGCTCACACTGAACTGCAGCATCAGGGTAGGGAGTACATGCTCAGAGATCAAGGGAATGATATTGGGCACCACTATATATAATAGGTGATATGGTCCCTGGAGGTGGTTGAAGTCGACATGGGATTTTAATCACAGTTAAATTGGTGAGTGTTTGCAAACGTATGAAGCTAAATGCATCTTATTTATTTTCCTTCCAAGAATGAAAGGGCAGCATTTTGCAAGAGATAATAGGCAACAACAGGAAAGCCAAAAGCTGAATGTAAAAGGTTAACAGACTTTATAATGGATTAAAATCACCCTAATGCTGTATAACACAGTCAAATCCAGATAGAAATCACACCAAATGCAGCATCTCCTTCTATCACTTGGCATCACCCACTGGCACGCCAGCAGTGTAATGACATGACCAGGTTAGTTTCAATCTATTGGAGCTAAACGCTAACCTCGTTCATTGCCCTCTGTCTCTCAATGTGGTTCAACTCGTGCATGTTGATCTCTTTCAGTATAACCAGTGAATCATCGTCCTTCTTCCGATACAAAACAGCCGTCCCGTAGGCCCCTGACACATCAAGGACACAGGCGATATCAGACACCTGCTCTCAGGCAACAGAAACACTACTCTTTACACAATTCACTAAACACGTATTTGAATGAACTGCGCACAAGCATTTGGTAATAATATAATAATAATAATAATCCTTGCATTTGATATAGTGCCTCAATGTCGCTTCTCATTCCCACCTCACCTTTTCCCACTGTGTGTATCTTCTCAAACTCTGCCAGGGTTTGAGAGTGGGGCTGCTTCAGTTTGTCACAGTAAAGGTCCAATATGTGGAGCTTTGTCCCATCCTGATCCGGAGCTGCCTGTAGCTCGCTCCCCAATACGTCTCTCGCCATGGACACCGGGACACCTGTGGAGAGGAAGACACACCTTAGTTATCTTTCAGTAGAAGTCTAATCAAATATCTGGTCACTCATTACATATACAACCACCCATCCTACTACAGACATCATAAACTCCTGCATTCGCGCCCTCTCTCTCCCCCACCCACCCAACCCCCAATACACACACATACACAACAAACACTATATGCTATCCTGGACAAACTGCATGGCTACTCTTCATATACTAAGCTCTGCACAAACCTCCTATTTGCTATTAAAGACACTGGATTTTTGTGGTGGTGGATGTGTGTGCTGGAGTGCAGCCCTGACCTTAACCACAGGGCATTTTGAAGATCCACTTCCAGAACATTATGGGGTAAACCCAGTTATGTTACCTTCAGCTGATTCCATTATCCAGTTTCACCGTAAAATGGTGCTTCTGCACACGTTCAAAACCAATTGACGGAGACCCTCCATGTAACTCCAACAATGGGAATAACATTCAATGAGTACAGTAGTGTTCAGTGACTGGATCACTTATACTAATCTGTGCTTTTTCCCCTCCCTTACTATCATTTTTCCCACAATTCATGCCCTTGTACACATGAACTAATGCAGAGTCCAGTCTGACTGTTGGGAACTAAACATACAGTAATCTGACAGTCATGTATTTTGATTATTAATGATCTCAAACATTAAGTGTCTTACTGTATTTGTTCAGTTGCATGTTGATGACTCCCTGCTATCAAATGCGCACAGTGAATTCCTCCCACCCTTCTGTCTATTATGTGCTGAGCTGAATGGCTTTGGTTCAAACATAAACATGGACCAACACACCCTGTGAAAGTCGAGGACAAATAGCTCAAAGGGTGTTAAGAGTTTACAGTGGAGTAAAATAATCATTAGCTCAGATCAGTCATTAATTCTAACCAATATGGGAAGCGTTTTTGGTATTCTTGAAACAGAAGGTATCTGTAGGCTGTTAAGCTAATGGTCAAACAGAGGTTCCTGAATGTGACCATTCTGTATGAATTGATTATTATGTTTGGCTCTCCAGATATTTCATCTGGACTGAAATCAGTGGGGAATTATGTTTGTAAGTGATCAAGACAGAGCATTGCATTGTGAGACAATTGTAGTGGGGGAAAAGTTCATTAAATCCTGATTAATTATCCCATTGGGTTTTCAGAATATGTTTATCAAGCATCCGCACAGACTGCTAAAACAGAGATAGAACTAAAGTAGAGAGAATATCCACTAAAAAAAACAAACACTTGTTGGGAACTGATCAGAATGGTAAAGTAAGAAAGTAGCAGATCTAAAAGGGAGTTTAGGAAGAACTTATTTCTAAAGAGACTGGTGAGAATGAGGAACTCATTGCCAGAAGCTCTCATTGAAGCAGAAATAATCAATGTGTTTAAGAGAAAATGTTGTGACTGTGTGAGGGAAACGAGGTGAGAGGGGTGGAGGAGAGGGGATTAAGAGGGAAATGGTCATGGACTAGTTGGGCTGAATTGCCTGTTTCCATGCTATAATGTTCTTTCATTAACACTGCACTAAATGCAATGTTGAACAGAAATGCCACAATTACAACATTGCAATGAGCTCTGTGTTAATGAAAGTTCTTTCTCTGAGCTTCTTTGCTAAAAACTAGTTAGTTATTGCCTGTCATTACAGAATGTTCCAGTTAATTATTGTCCCAAGTTTTGATAATCCAAGTAAATGATTAAGAGACTCTCCAATGTAATTATTTGGATTATACACATTTCTAAACACCAACAACGTTTTATCCTAGAAGATATAATATTAATAGTAAAGCCAATTATATTCTCAACATTCAGGTAATTGCCTAAAACAGGCAGACTATCTGAATATTGAGAATAGAAATGACATTATGATTAATAATAATAATCCTGCATTTCGCATCATGCCTTATCATGTTTCGCAGGTGAATGTGGCAGTCAATATGTGCACAGCAATGTCCCACAAACAACCATGAAGTGAATGACTAATTTATTTTAAATGGAGAAACCTAAATGAAGGGAAAAGGCACTGTTACTAAACAGCATTAAAGTTGGAAAGAGTAGGACAGAAGTGAAACAAGTCGAGCAGTGGTTAGGTAATGGCAAGTCTGGGTTTGTGAAAGCCTGTAGGAAGACAAGAAGTCTGAAGGAGGCAAAGATGCTTAATTGAAATATATATATATTATATATATTTGAAGCATCTTGAGACATCTCGAAGATGTGATAAAGCGCTATATCAAATGCAAAGATTATTATAATTATTATATATTATCTATACCATAAACGCTGCTCTATATTTATGTCTCTAAAGATATTGCATATATACAAAACACATTATACATACATGATGATCGTAACAAATATCATTGCAATCAGAATATCCAAAACATACTTGTCACGGACTCCAGTTCTCTTCGGATGGTCTCCAGATCCCCAGAGAGTAAGGAAGTGCAGCCCAGGAAGTCTAGAATTGCTTCTGAATCATTCACATCCAAGTAGCTGGTGACAATGTTGTGAAAGAAACTACGTAAAGCTTTGTGTTCAAGAACAGAACGCGGTGTAAGTGTCTGGGTCTCTCCAGCACCACAGATATGAAGCGCATCTTGTTGACTATGAGGCACAAAGGCAATGGATCTGACTTTCTTTCCATTTAAAGCCTCACCGACTTGTGCTAGAATAGAATCCAATGTGGTAGACTCGTGTGTGTAACTCACCACAGTTACATGTGGCCATGCTGCAGCTGTTATATCAGCCCAATGCTTAACTCCGCAGGAAAGTATCAGAAGTCTTGGTCTAAATAGACTGGACTGTACGCACGGCCTCACTATAGGGCTTTTTCCCTCCGCACATTGTTCTTCATTTATCCTTCGATCAATGGAGACATTGCCTTGGCTCTCTTTGCCGCTGTGTGTTATCCCCTCCCCTGTGCTGTCAGCATTCTCCCCTTTCTCTGTCTCCTTCAACGTGGACCAACGTGGCCGGATTTTGTCCTCAGAAGAATCTGAGACGACCCCACTGTCTGTGAGCATGGATGATCTCCTATCAGTCCCTGCTTGATAACTGCCAGCGATGTGGTTAGGGCCAGACTTTCTGGCAGTGCTGTTCATCCTGAGCTCTGAAATAGCTGAACAGGGTTTGGCCATATCTCCTAAGGAAACTTCTCTGCAGGCTTGAGATGTGTCTCACCATATTAAGCGCTCTGAGATGCTGCTCCATGTGAAGGGCGCTATATTGCAAGTTGTTGTTGTTCTTTCGTTCAGAATTTGCACAATGCACAATGTGTCGCAAATGAAGTTTCCCTGTACATTCCCATCCTCTGGATAGTGTGTAACTCGCTCGATTTAATCTACTTTGTGAATCTCTGCACATGAAGAAGTCCTTTCTTGGAATTGGGAGGAGAGAATGTGATAAACTCAGACAATTCCGGTAAGTACCTTCAATTTAAGAAATACTATGTTAAGAAATAACTCAAAGCTTCAAGGGTAATTATTGTCAGGTGGACTCACTGTTTTTTGTAGGTAAACACACAACCGTTTGTGCCAGCAGGTTCACACAAACAACCATGAAGTAATTCATCTGGTGGACGTGTATGCCATGTTGCCAGGAGAAACTCTCTTCCCTTTTGAAATAGGATCTTTAATGCTGGACAGATCAGGCAGATGAGAAACTCGGTTTAATGGCTCTTTTGAAACAGGATACCTCTGACAATGCAGCACTCACGCAGCACAATTTTGCTTACTCCACACGCCTCTGTTTACCTCGCAGGTAAATAGGGAACCGCATTGTTAGTTGATTGGGGCATCTCTTTCCTGGGATAATAATTGCTTAAAAAAAAATAATAATTTGGTCACTCAATCCACGACTGTTTGTGGGACACTGATGTGCACAATTGGCTGCCGCGTTTTTGCCCACAAAATATACAGTCAATCCACTTTGCAGTATATTCTGTGAAGCTCTTTGAGACGTCTCAACAATGTGATAAGGCGCTATATCAAATGCAAGGATTATTATTACAGTATTATTACCTAGCTTTGTTCTTCATTGTTTGGGATAAAGGCTGAATCCTCCCTGTGTGAAACACCAGAAAGCATTTTTTTATTTTAAAAATAAGAAAAAAATGATTTTACTTTTGAGTTCACTGAGCCATTTGTAATTGATGCATTTAACCTCGTTTTATAAACACATACGCACTCCCCCCAATATCAACGGGCTACGTTTTCCATCCAACAGCAAATGCCTAGCGCTCACTGTGCACTAGTACTGTTGCCTGCAAGAGAAATAAGCAGCACTTGAGCACTACTCACTGACAGCATTCCTGACATCTCCCTTTATATTTTCCTTTCCAATCAATGGGAACGAACTGCAGCCGCTTTTGAGACCCGGCAGGACCTGCAACACAGAAGAAAAGCGTCTCCTGTTACCACAGGCAACCGCCTGGGCCTGGGCCAACGTTATTGTCAATCGCTCAGGAAGTAAGACGGTATGTACAGCACCTACAGCACAGGAGGACAAGGTGTGTGCGGATACTCAGAGCCTACAGGGGGGATTGCAACAAGCACTGCAGGGTGCAATATAAAGGACATATCCTCTCCCTCCATTTCCATTGATCTTTTGGTTTTGTGGTCCTTAAACAGAGTCCCTCCCCCCCCCCCCCCCCACCCACCACCCCAATTAGTCCAAATGTTGAGACCTGCAGCTTATTGATTCATCATAGAATCATAGAATTATACAGCACAGAAGGAGGCCATTCGGCCCACCATGTCTGTGCCGGCTCTTTGCAAAGAGCTATCCAATTCAATCTCACTCCCCCCCCTCCCACCCTCTCTCCCTATAACCCTGCAAACCTGTACTCCCCAAATAATTATCTATTCTTAAAAACAAGTGAGAGAAATTACAGCACTCGCCTCGCAAGCGAGAGGACCCGGGTTCAATTCGTGGCCGGGACACCTCTGTTTACCCAGCAGTAAGTAGGAACCCGGTTGTTAGTCGATTGGCAGATCGCTTTTCCGGGGGTAATAATCCCTTTTTAAAAATTTGGCCACTTTATCCATGACTGTTTGTGGGACACTGCCGTGTGCAATTGCCGCAAGAGGTAATGAATTGAAAACCCTTTACGACCCCCACGTGCTGTAAAATTATGATAAGGACCATCCTTGTGTTTGATATTAGCACCTTGTCACAGGATCAAGCAATTTGGAGGATTTACTGCAATGTGTAGTGACTGTGTGTTTCGTGGGCGAACGCAGCAGCTGATTTGAGCGCAGTAACAGCGTGAAAACAGCCGTGAAGTGAATGAAGAATTCTGTGATTGTAGGATGATTGCTGATATATACCTTTATATATATATATATATATAAAGATTTTCCAGGCGGGGAGAAACCCTGGGCAAGTTTCCTCACTCCACACGCCTCTGCGTACCCAGCAGTAAGTAGGAACCCGGTGGTGCGGGCGATGATCGACTGGCGCACCGCTGTGCGGGGTTAATAAGTCAATCATTTGGTCACTCGATCCGCGACCGTGCGCGGGCGGGCGGGAGGGAGGGACGGACGGACCTCGCTGTGGGCAATCGGCTGCCGCCTTTCGACCCACAACCCGCGCGAGCGGACGAAACCCGACCCGTGTGATCGCGGGGAGCGTTTTGGGACGCCTCGACCACCCGAATAAGGCGCTGCGTCAAAAGGCGAGGGCTGTTGTCATGGTGATCGTTATCGGGAACTGTTATTATTGGCGGGCGGCGACCGCCGAAAAAGAAAGGCCACAAAGTCCACGACCAACTTCAGCGAGTGTACGATGATCTACAGATATATACCTCGTGGAGTCCTGTAGCTCAGTGGTTAGAGCACTCGTTTGCGAGGAGAGACCTGAGTCAATTCCAGCAGAGGCGAAACCTGGGCAGTCCACTCCACACAGAGCCTAATAATAATCCTCCAAAACCAACAACAATAATAAATTGGTCATTTTCAATCTACGACTGTTTGTGGGACATTGCTGTGCGCAATCGGCCGCCGCGTTCGCCCACAAATATACAGTCAATTCACTTTACAGTGTGTTCTGTGAAGCGCTTTGGGACGTCCTCCCGACGTGAAAAGCGCTGTATCAAATGCGAGGATTATGATTATTATTATTATTATATATGTGTATATATTAATGATTTCCATCCATACTATATATTACCACAGAGCTTCCAGCTGAGGGGAGAGGGGCGGGGCATTTGTGGCTTGGCGTAGCCATGGTTACGGTGGGGGTGGAGCTAGCGCCGGAAGCGGACGTGACGTATGTGTACGGCGGCGGCGGCGGCGGTGGTGGATGGTCGACGGTTACCTGGGCGGCCGCGGCCTTTGGTGCTGTCAGCGCGGGCGGGGCGGGGCGGGGCCGGGCCGGGGGGTGGTGGTGGTGGTGGTGCGGTGCAGTCGGCCTGTCCCGCTTCCCAAAGGGCTATCGATGCAGCAGCGGCGGCGGCAGCTCGGGGAGGCGGTGGAGGGGAACCTGAGGAGGGACCTGGTGGCCGCCGACCTCAAGTGCAGCCTCTTCGTCTCCGCCCTGCAGAGCTACCGGCGGGACTCGGTGCTCAGGCCCTTCCCCTCCGCCTACATCAGCCGCGACAGCAAGGACTTCGATGCTCTGGTGAGTGGGCCAAGGCCTCAGGGGTCTCTCTCTCGGGCCTTTGGGGGAGTTATACCCAATGGATATCCTGTGTGTGTGTGTGTGGGGAGAGATGTATCGTATAATATTATTATCGTCTATCAAATGACACTAATAATCTTCCTCTGCGTTCAACGGGTCCCGGGCGCCCCACCCGTCGGGTCTCCGCGACGTCTCGAAGCGCCTCGCGGGACGTCCCGCGCCGTGCAGTTTAGTTTAGTTGACTGCGCGACGTGCGGGCGCAGTGCGCGAGACGACCGCGCACAGCGACGTCCCTCCCACGAGCAGTCGTGGATCGAGTGACCCCCAATTTGTTGTTATCATTTTTTTGTAAGGAACTATTCCTTCTGCCCCCTCCCCGCCTTCTGGCAAAGCGATCCGCCAGTCCGACTAACAACCGGGCTCCTACTCCTAACAAAGTTTGCTTTGTTAGTGGGTTTTTTTTTGTTGCTGTCAAGCGGTTGATCTTGAAGACACTGGAGTTGTAAAGGACACCATTGGGGTCACGTTTGTTTGTGAACTAAAAGTTGTGTCTTTCCGTAGCTTGCCGATGCCCAGGACCTGCCAAACTTAAAACAGCTGCTGCATTCTGGTATTGTCCCACGTGATAGAACCCTGGAACTTCTAAGCTGGGTCTGTTTGTCAAAAAATCTGAGCATCAAAAGCCTGCCAAAGGAAGAGGTAAGAATCACTTCCCCCTCCGCCGAAAGCTTTGTTCAAACTTGATAAGAAGCGAGACTAGAATTGGCACCTGGGGTTGGGTGGGGTGGAGGAGGGATGACCGTAGGAGAAGAGAGAAAAGAAGAAGCGGTTAACCATTTTTTTCAGGCCGCATTTGTAAGTCAAGTGCCTTGAACCACAACAACAAAATTACATTCGTACAACGCCTTTAATGTCGGAAGGAGGCACCCACGTGAAAGGTGAGTTTGCAACACTGCTGTTGTACCAACACTTAGAAATGTCTGTTTTTTCCAACTGCTGTTTGGTCGGGAACAGTACTTTTGGGGAGATATCAGAGGCATGAAGTGAAATAAGTCTGTAACCTAACAACCCCCCCCCCCACCCCCCACCATTGCGAAATCAGGATTTGTGGTTTGATATTCTTTCTGTGATTTTCTTTGTGACGTAGTATGAAGAAATCCAGGAACTCACCAGGATCACCGCATCTACTGCTGCTGTCCCTGACTACCTGTTTGAGATCATCTACTGTGATCAGATGAATGCCAAGTTTGAGGAAACCAAGGGAGACCAAGGTGTTATCTATGCATTTCACGGAAGCCGGCTTGAGAACTTTTATTCCATCGTTCACAGTGGCCTGCAGTGTCACCTCAACAAGGTCAGTAATTCGACTTGCATAGTAACTTCCGTGCATGTGGTGAACATTGTTTATTTAAAGCAACTTTCCATTAAAAGTGGAGAATAAAATATTGGGCAGAAATCTGAGTAGGTTTGGTCGCATCGTGACCTTAGTTGTGCTGCAAGGTTATGCTACTTATTAGAAGAGTAGAAATATGTGTATCACCTCTATTCCGCACTTTATCTGCAGTTGCTTAGACAGTGTTGACCCTTTCCTCTTCACTACATCCTTTATGCTTGGTTTTACGCACAGTAAGTTCCCATAACCATGAAGTGAATGACACCATTCTATTTGGAGGTTGTTGGCCAGGATACCAGGAAAAACTCCATTCTCTTTTCGAATCCTCACATGTGATCTTTAACGTCCGCCTATACAGGCAAATTGGACCTAAGTTTAATGTTTGATCCAAGAACAGCAAATCTTGACAATGTAGCTTCCCCCAGGAATCCACCAGAGAATCAGCCCATACCATAAACAAAACTGATAGTGAAAGTCTCAATTTAGTTTTGTTTTTGATTTAAATGAAACCTTGGTGGTGTCTCTTTCAACTGTTGTTCTTTTCTTTCTAGACTTCTCTTTTTGGTGAAGGAACCTACCTGACCAGTGATCTGAGTTTGGCACTTCTCTACAGCCCTCATGGTAACGGATGGCACCAGAGCCTATTGGGACCCCTCCTTAGCTGTGTCGCTGTTTGTGAGATAATTGACCATCCAGATGTTAAGTGTCAAGTGAAAGGAAAAGGTAGCAATTATTATTTATTTTCAATCATTAGATACATGGTTCACAAGCAAAATGACTGATGTGCTGTTAGACTTATCTTAAATTAAACCTGAGATGCCTAAGGCATGGCTCTTACCAACCCAGCAACTAATATTTACTGGACATTAGGTAAAGCAGGGTGTGTCCCTCCAGAGAGTGAGTATGCAATACATTCCAGACAAAAGAAAAATTCAATGTGGAGGTGATGTGCAATTTCCTACTCCTCCACGCTATTTTAAGAGAAATGTTGGAGATAGTGGGTTTTTTTTTCAGTTGTCCCTTATTATATTCAATTATGCAGTATTATATGAAATGTTCTGTATATTCTCCATTGAGGTGCAAGCCTATTTTGCTGTTCGTTTGTCCAGATGCAGGCGGCATTGACAGAAGAAGAGCGAGGGTGAAAAACAGCGAAGGGGGTGATGTCCCACAAAAATACTTTGTGGTCACAAATAACCAGCTTCTAAGAGTGAAATATCTGTTAATTTATTCTGAAAAACTCCATCGAAGAAGGTAAATACCACTTTCTTGCATGTTGTATTTGATGTGACACTGAAAGGGTCATTTACCCTAAGAAAAATAAAATCTTTAATAAACCGTAAAATACGTATACCATTGTAATGTATACCAAACAATTTCAGACGTAATGTTTTTTTGAAAAAAACTTCAATATGTTCTTTTTTTAAAAAAAATCTAACACACAAAACCATTTGCCTCCCGTGGTTTGTATAACTCTCTGTGTCGTTGTTCCAGAGCCACAAAGCGACCCTCTTGGATCTCCCGGCATCGTTTCATAGTCATGATGATGATGTATTTGTTGCTCCTGATCATTATCGGTGCCTGTAACTCGCCAGCCTTCCAGTTTTACTGGAATCGACTCCTCGAGTCAAAGAGATGAACTTATTCCCGCAGCTTTGTCTGCTGACTTGAGACTTTTTCATGCACTGCTGTCTCCACCTGATGCCTTAGATACCACTGTTCCAGAAAGGTGCGTGCGTGGACCAATAATAACTTACCAAATTCTGTTGACAAATTCTTGTGCCAAGAACATTATCGATTTGTATTTCCAGCCCCACAGCTGTTCTGCTCCCAACTTTTACGCTGCACTTAGTTCGAAATAGATGAAGTACCACCACAATTCCAGGGCATTTTTAGTACTTTTCTGTATTTTAACGTTTCAGGACTAATTGTGCTGGGAAATGGAACTCTTTTCTCCCCAGCTTTCCGTCAGGTACTAATACTATACTAAACATGATTCAGGCATAGGATCATGTATCTTTTGCACTTCGACTACCAGCCTTGGCGGTAACTTAACTTGGAAGACAACTCTCAGATCCAAATGGCACACCTATAGTTTTGGGAGTTTATCTGTTACTGACTGTCACTTCATTGCTTTCTGGCCTAGGACAGCCTTTGGAGAGAGGAGAGACCACTGCAGCCCAAGATAAGGACAGTGTCTGGGCCTTCAACTGTAGCCTCTCAGTTGTACGACGCACCTTGTGTTGACAAATATTTCTACAGGAATAGCTAAGGTGTTTTTGCTTCGTCTGTTCTTCGCAATGTCTGCATGAAATGTAACAGGTACTCTGCTGTTAAAGCAGAAGCACTAACTCACTATCGGTCTTTCTGTTGTTTGTTTTGTCACTGCTACTTTCTAAACCTCAAATGTAACACAAACACGTGTTGTGAGTAAATAAAGTGAGGGTGCAGTGTGAAATATTGCAGTATGTTATGTATCGTTGTACCATTGTATTGAAACACTTAAGTGCGATTGATCACAAGGCCATCACATCCCAGGATTTTTTTAATCAACATCAATGTTCATGGTTTTCGGGGAGTGATATCAACAGGCAGTAAAACAGCCAGAAGCCAGAAAGAACAGCCTACTTAACTTGATGGTCAGCAGTCCCCCACTGCTCAAATATAAATGCTTAGCTTCAAAATATGCTTGCCAAAGAGCAATACATCAGATGACAACAAGGTTAGGCTTGGCTATGATGCACTCTCGTGGTTGAAGAACCACCAACGCTCCCTGTATTAAGTTGACACATGAAGCGCAACTATTGAGTAAGATTTTAGAGGACAGTTAGGGCCTATAGCAGCTTCAGCGCCTTGGGACGTCTTCCCAGTGTGAAAGGCACTCTATAAATGCAATTTGTTTTTGTTACAGAACTGTAAACAGCAAAGTATCTGAGTCCCTCAGGAGAGCAGGGGAGAATAAATTGGCCAGAAAGAAACAAAAAAGCCTAACAGATTTAATACCAAGCCCTTTTACATAGCCTTGTGCTATGTTATGACTGTTTGTGGAGTCATGTAGCTTAGTGGTTAGAGCACACGCCTCGCAAGCAAGAGGATCTGAGTTTGATTCCCAGGCAGAGAGAAATGTTGGGCAAGTTTCCTTACTTCACATGCCTCTGTTTACCTAGCAGTAAGTAGAAGTCTGGTGGCTAATTGATTGGCGGATCGTTTTCGGGGGTTAATACTCCCTTCATAAATAAATAAATCAATAAAATAATAATGTCACTCAATTCATGACTGTTTGTGAGACACTGCTGTGCGCAATTGGCTGGCCCGTTTCGCCCACAAAATATACAGTCAATTCGCTTTACATTGTATTCTGTGAAGCACTTTGAAACGTCTCGGTGATGTGACAAGACGCTATATCAAATGCAAGGATTATTATTATGATGTGTGGCTATAAACTCTGACCACCATGTTGCTGCAGAATAATACTGTAGCTGGAGTGTTTGACCTGCCACGTTGTCTTGTAATTCAAGACTCTTCTTGGCAGGGCTATGTTGAATTTTATACTGTTCAGTATGAATTATAAACTGATTTTACACAGAGCCTGAACTCCGATACCTTTCTACAGATCTTTTTAAAATGCAGTCAGCATTAAATAATTTTGTGAGCACAGAGAGAGAATAAATTATTGACGATGGTTTGTATCTTGGCTCTGACTTGCACTGTGAAGATAATTTGATGTCTGGCTGATGGCTGAAGTGCTGGCACGATACCACCATATTGAGTAACCAGTTTATTAACAGCATTAAAAATTTATTGTGCGGAGACATAGATTAAACTTTAACAGGTGCTGGATTGGGGACTCAGACAGCAATGATTCTGCAGCTCCAGAAACCAGGGTGTTTCTGCTAACGGAGTTGGTCTATAATTATCTTCTATGGTATTTAAAACAATAAAGAGTTTCAGAAAGGAACCAGACAATGCATGTCAACCAAAGGATTCACGGTTATTGGGTTTAGAGAGAGATGCATTGAGGGGGTAGTGTGAGTTCTTCAACACTTGTTATACTGTATTTTAAGGTGTATTTCTTGAATGTCATACAAAGTTCCTCATATTGCTGATCTGTTGTTCAATTTTGTGACACTAAATCCAAACAGGTTAACCTAAACCCTTGTTATCTTTGAATACAATACCTGCTTATTCAGATTTTGCCTGTTTACCGAACTTACAAAGAGCTTTGAGAAGCATCCATTGTTTGAAGGATCCATCATTCTGGATGGTGTACATATTCTATCTGTCACGATCAAACAGTCCGATTAGCCTTCTGAAGGCTTGACAGAGGTGTGAAGCGTAGCATGTGTTTTATGCACAATAAAACTCGCACTTGACTGTTTTTTGGTGAACGCTGCATCCCAAAGTGCTTCACGGGTAGTTACTGTCAAGTGTAATGACGGTTTTGAGTAGGCAATGTCGGCCACCAAAGCAAAAAGGTGCCTTAACTGTAAATCTCAGTCGAGCACTCCCCCTGTGTGAATTTTTGTCCCCCATTTGTCCATTCCATCATCCTTATTAGCGCTGAGCAGGATGGAATGTTTGCAATGACTTTTGAGCAATTGTTTTATTTGATTCTCCGGAATGAGACTGCCTCAACCTCATTCCATTTATATCGCGAACAAAGAGAGGATTTTCGCGCACTCTGTTCAAGCTGGATTCAAAGACAGACCTCCAAAATGAGCAAGCATTGTACTAACCTCGCCACACTAACACTTAGAATAAATATTTTTGATATTTACTGTACATAAAGATAAATACAGGTGATTGCTACATTGTGGATGTTTTCCAGGCTATTCAGACCTTTACAGTTATTTCCTGTAGTTGTTTTGATCTCTTTGAAAACCGCTACTTTCAGTTCAATGTTAATTGTGAGTCCGGTTTCACTGTAACTTGCCAGAAAATAACCAAATAAACTTCTGTATGAAGCTTTTGAAACTTTCCTGTTACTTTAAGCACTCAAGATGTCCCAGCAACTTTATTGTGTTGTCTTTACACATGCCTATTCTAGCCTGATTGTTTAATTGTTTATTTAATTGAGTGATGGTCAGCTGAAATGTCCGATGTTCTATTGTTCCACATTTAAGAAATTACTAATCCACGAGAGTAAGTTTAGTTTTGCACAACCTGCGAATCCATTTTTACAGCCTCCATGTCCTGCGGGTAAATCTGCCGGATTACTTCAACGTTTATGTAGAAACTACACTGTAACCTAGCTTTGCATTTCCATTGCGAAATGGAGCACTGCTGTTTTATTGTTCGATGCCAATGTCCTCAGAGCGGTTCCTTACTCAAGCAGACTCACCAATCAGTTATTTAATGCCGCTGTTTCATTTGTGATCCTTGGCTGCAGTTGCATTGTAAAATGGAAGCAATTGCACCCTGCCCAGGGTTCCTGGCTCTGTGTCTGACCTTGCAAGCTTTGACTAAATGAATGCACTCTGCTCTCTCCATCAATGCCTGTTGTTCGAATGAGAGATCCTCACAAAGTGAGACTCGTTGACACTATCTGAACGTGAAGTGATTTGGTCATTAATTTTGGATTATTGACCGTCACTGAATGTTTTCAGTACATGAAAGACTGTTGAATAACTTTGAAATTGGTTAACTGAAGGCTGTTATGTTAAGGTGCCATTTATTGCACTCTGAAACTTTCTTGATTTTATGAGCTCATCTGTCCTGACTGAGCAGTGACCAATTAAACTGTTTAGGAGCCAATATGGGTTAGGACAAGATTGCTGAATGCTGACAGTCCTATGGTCTGCAGTAATAATAATCTGTGAATTTGATACAGCACTTTATCGTGTTGAAGCGTCTCAAATTGCTTCACAGAATCGAGGAAAGTGGTAGTGTATTTAGTAGGCAAAATACATTTTATGGTTGTTTTATCATTCTGAGCCCTTCAGTGTTGCTAGCTAAAGGCAAAAGTGATGGAATTCTTTGCAGTTTATTGCATCCTGTGAAGATCAAGCTGTGCCTTTGCTGGGTTGAGATATAAAGCACGTATGTTAATCTTTAAGGAAAGTCAAACTCGAGCCAGAATTGTCCAAAACGCTTCCAACAGCTGCAGATGTTTTTGTAGTCCCACAGGCCCAGTCTGGGACAGCGGGGTGTTTGGAAATATATCATTACACACAGTTATGTGCTTACATTGAAAACAGAAGTTTTTATTTCTCACCCACATACATTTGGTATTGCTCTACTGTATTTTGTAGAATAGTTAAGTGACTGCATGGAAAAAGACAAAATCTTCTCGCCTGGTTTATCGAGCAATATATAGAAATATATAGCTAAATAAAATCCTGCTGCATCTTTTCCAAGGCTCATTTCCAGTTCTTTGTATCCTTTGTATTTTTCACTGAGTGTGAGAGACACAAATATTCACATTGTGCTTAAACTTGCAGTTTGGTGTCAGTGGATTGCTTTTTGCATTGACACCATACGGCTGATCTTGAAAATGTTTGAGTCCGAGTGCAAATCCCAACATGTGATGTGATAATGATCACTGCAGATACCTATTACATTACATGTGGCAATCTTCACCCTACAGATTGTAAACCGAAATATAATGCTCATTAAAATTGATATAGCGCCTATAACATCAACTGTTTCAAAGCTATGTATGTTCAGGCAAATACAGCATTGAATTTAACTTATGAGCTCCCAGTGAATGGACTTGAGTTAGGGTTCTAAAATGGCACTGGGTTGATCTGTTTTTGACTGCCATTCAGTTAATGTCACTATTACGTCATGTTATCTTTGGATTTCCTCAAATTTCCACCCATTTCGCTCTCAATGAGAACTGTTTTTAATACTGTATATAATATTGACACTTCTAACTAAAGCCTTTTGTCATTTGTGAAAGAACAGACAAAAGTGCATTGTCAGCTTCAAAGTTACGCTGGCGATATTGCTCACTTTGAAAGTTAGTTAAATTGTATTTGTATTTGCGCAGAATAAAGATTAGAAATGATATCCTTTCAAATCACTGGCACCATTGTAAATCTGAATATTGCAGTGCCTTTTGCCTCAATAGCACTCTAATGAGTTCCCGGCCAATGTCATCATATTGCATTGGCCTAACAATGAACACACTGTGGAATCCAAGCTATAAACTATGACTTTCACAAAAGTCTTCCAGCTCTCAATGCATGGTCGAGAAAAACTTAACATAATGAATTCCATTTCGATTAATGATTCCACCAAGACTATTGTAATCAGTGGGTGAGGCCAAGAACAAGTCTGAATAGAAAAGGGGCTAGATATGTATTACTGTGAAGGAATCAGAACACACTTCAAACAGATTGAGTGTAAGGGGAGTGATATATTATAAAAGAATTTAGACATGGTCTAATTAAACTGTATAAAGTCTTAGGTGTATAAGGCGTTTAAGGAATAGCCGAGTATAGGAGAGGGGAGTAGCAGTTTGTTTTAAGCACATGTCACTGATTTAATTAGCATCGCCCGTTGTTACAATGGACATTTCATACACAGAGTAAACATTGCAATAAACTGAAACGAGCAGAAACAGCAGTTTCATTTCGGCGTTCAAAAAAAGTTATTGTCTAAAACCACGAAATTTGAGTGCAGTCACGACGTAATCATTTCCATTTAAAAAAAAATAATTCTCGGCCGATATCTGTACCCTCGCATTTCTGAACTTAGAATGCCTTCGACTGGGTAGCGCCGACTATACTGCACGACCACCCTACGTGGTACAGCTTTGACAGTGGAGAACCAAAGCAGCAGGAAGGTAAAGATCCCTTTGTCTTTAGCCCTAAATTTTAATTCTTCTGAGCCCTCCTTATACGTGGGACAGAACACCAGCCTGCAGGTCACAACTCTCACAGACGTGTCAGCTTTCAAGCGTGCCGCACATGTCGCGCACTTTCACATTCCATCTCATACTCGGTGGCTGTTAGAGTCTGGCTTTGCACTCACTTGGAGTAAGTGAATTGATATGGCTCATTGAGCAGGGTCATCCATCTGGATTTTTCAACTTCTTTTTTCAATAAATCTCATTCGCAACAACTTTAAAAAGTTGCCCTTTTTCTGTCGTAAAACGGAGAAGCATTTCACAAACTATTTGCATGTGGCTCAAAGCTTGGCCTTAACATCACTTGAAATTGCTGCGAGGAGGTTGTTGTTACAAGTGGTTCTGCGGCAGATAAATGGACTCTGATTCACATTCAGTCTCGTGTGTCATTTACAGTAACTTTGGGACTCACTTCAATACGGTTGGATATATCTGTTGGGACTTAAAGAGGAAGAACTTGTGTTTTTATCACATTAAAATGTCTCGAAAAGGGTTTTACAGTAACTGCATTTTGAAGGCAACCGCAGCAGCCATTTTGTGCATTTTGAGTAGACAAAAGAAGGCTTATTCAGTAAACGTACGGACCTTGACCTTTGGCAGCAAGCGTATATTTTCTACATCTGTTGGTGAATAAATCAACTTTTACACTTAGAATGTGTGAGTAACCGATGTCTCGGCCAAAGACACATTTTTTTNCAAAGCTTTGTGTTTCTCAATCAATTGTTTTATAACCGCCTCCAGTCTGATTGTGACAAATCACTCACTTCATTTCGAGAAACATTAACAACCTGGTCCTATTCTCATGGCAAAAGACATCTGCTATTTGGGTTCTTTGCCATGACTTGGATCTCAAATTACTGTGTATGATTCAAATGTTTCCAAAGGCAAAATAGCCCACAGAGACTCAAAAGAGGGATCCCATTGAGATATTTTACAGGCTGTGCTGACAGACTCATCTCAAATGATAGAAATGTTCACATTCGCACATTTTCCCTCTTCAGCGCTCTCTTCTGTTTGAGGTGCATCGTTTTGAGATGAATGAGCCCTTCAGAACTCTACCAGGTACCAAACTGAGTTTGTCTGTAGTAAACGGCAATATGAGTCCCTACAGGGAGCAGAGCGTTTCCATTGTATAGAACAGGTTAACATTCCAGAGTATCTATGTCTTCTCTGTGCGCTTGTGAAAATGCCAAAATTCATATTGAACAGGTTTCATAGTAAAAACCCATTTAGGGTGAATTCATTGCAGCTCTTAGACAAGTCTGGTAGCTTGGTAGTTACTAGCTTGGGTTCTATAAAGTTCAGTTCCTTCCTTGGATTACATTCACTCGAGAGACTAATGATGACACAAAAAGTTTTATAAATGACCATTAAAGTACAGCTGTGTTTGCCTCCGTAGTCCATATTTCTTTGAATGAACTCGTTCACTCATCGTACGTGATCTTTAACTAAACAGTACTACAAAAACTAGAATAATAATCCTTCGACCAATAATCTTTGGATTTGAAATGTTGCCCATAACGTCAAAACATCTCAAAACACTTCATATGGAATTGCTATATTTTTAATGTGGAGACAATTTACACACAGCAATGTACCACAAACAGGTATGAAGTGAACGTTAAATTTTATCTGGAGATTTATTGACCAGGACACCGGGAGAAACTACCTTCTCTTTTCAAATAAGATATTAGCACAAAACACTATAAGAATCAGAACAATCTTAATCAACATCAGAAATACATATGGGCAGTACAGTAACATTCCCTTTGCAAGAAATGGCAGTTCTGGATGGTATAAAGTGAAAATGGTTCCAGAGATCAATCAGCTCCAGTCTCCCCATTTCCACCTCCTATCCAACACTCCTCTGCTATTGCTGGCCATTCAATCCCTTCCCAGGGAAGGCGAAAACCCAATAAAACCGTAGCATATTCTAGGGGGGAAAAATGTTCTCTAGAAAATTCTTCCTCGACCCTCAAAGTTAGTCGACCGAGCCACCACCAACATGAGAAACTGTCCAATCACCCAAAATAACCAAACCACACACATTCCTTGCAAACACCATCAATACTTATTGCTGATTGAGGCTGAATAGATTCATGATTTTCTGCTTTTACCGAAGAACATTAACCAATTTTGCACCAATTGTCATTGTCCCTGAGAGCGGGAACTTCAGAGGTACTAATGATAATAATCCTTGCATTGGATACAGCGCCTTATCATAGTCGTTCAGACATCTCAAAGCGCTTCACAGAATATACTGTAAAGTGAATTGACTGTATATTTTGTGGGCCAAACACAGCAGGCAATTGCACCCAACAAGTGTTAACCCTACAGATTACCAGAGCATCTGTGAGGGAAGAGTAATAATGCGAACAGAGTTCTGAGTACCAAAATTTAGCATGATTGAAACTTTAAGACCATTATCTTAATATGTAGCAGTTTGGAAGAATTCTTAATACCAGCTTTAATTTTGGAAGGTGGGTTCTGGCGGGTTCTCAAGGGAAGTTTAGTGAACCAGCTTTCAAATTCAGACTGAATTTATTTATTTTGCAAGAAGCTTGCATCATCTTAAAATTCAAGACAATGGTCTTTAGATTAGGCCTGTGAAAAGTCTGTGGATTATAGTGGTGACAGGAGGAAAAAGTAGTCTCATCCTATGGGAATCTTGTGAGTAGAAAACCTGAAACCTTGTGAAGTCTGAGTATGGAAAAGATGTCAAACAAGATTTGTTTTGCTTCTGACTTGTTCTCTGACAGGTTCTATTGCTAAGATCTTAGATGAAATGCAGTTTCTCTCTGCCTCGCTGCCCCTTAAAATCATACAAAATCACAGGAATTCTGCTGATGATATTTTCAGAGCTTGACATTTCAACCTCAGAAAGATCCTTTGCCTCCCTCACTGGCCCCCACAGCATGATCGTCAGGCTTTATTTAACAAGGGAGAGAGAGAGACAACAAAATCTCACTTGCTAAAACATCTAGATGTCCAACACATGTGTTCAAACCACAGGCTCCGGGGAAGGATCTAATGGGATGTTTTTTAATATAAAATGTCGAATGTTTTAATGTAGAACAATCAGATGGATCCAAAATGCTAGTTGCACAGCGGGAGCAGTTTCAGGCTGGCTCCGAGCCTTAGGCGTTATGCGTGTGGCGGTCCTTTTACTTCAGTTGTTTCCTGAAGCCACAAACACAGGGGGGATTGTCAGAGAGTCTCAACGTGAAGCACTCGTCACTCTGTTGAAACGTCTGCTTCTATAAAGTGGACTTCCCCTCTATTAGATCACAACTAAAGACCTTCCTCTTCTATTGGGCTTACGGTCACCTCCTCCCTCCCCGCGACTCTGTGTCGTGCTCCGCCACTGTTAAGCGCTCCGGGGCGCTATCCCTGTGTGAGGGGTATATATGCAAGTTGTTACAGGATATATGCTATCTAAGTGAGAATTGGTTTTACATAAAAAAGTAGCATTTCAGTGGTTTCCTAGACAATTCTTGAAATGTGCATCCAATCCTGTCAGGACGTTGCTTGTAGATCAGTATTAAATACCTGCTCACTGTGACTCATGGCTTCAGGAACAAGAGCAGTAACACTTCTTAAAGTCTTCTTGGTGAGATTTCCCCTTTGAAGCCTGAGTTATATTTTGTTGCAGTTCATAATGATTTTTTTCCACATTTATGTGCCGAAAGAGTATACGTGGTTGTGTCTTGAGATGGAGAGGTAGTGTGCAGGACTGGGTGGGTGGAGGAAGGACTGTGGGCAATTCTTTATCAGGCCTCCAATGTGGGTGGGGAAACTGAGCGCAAAGGTCACCTTGTCAGACACTCAAAAAATACACTTTGGCAATTTGTGTAGAGTTTGAAGTGTCAGGGACAGCTGTAAACATTGTCCAGGCAACCGTTAGACACAGCACCCCCGCCTTAGTCATGATCCCACTCAGCACAATCTAACTCCGTAAGGACATTATAAAAGTGGAATTAGCTTGCAGCTGACAGATTTATTTGACCACATCAGAGGTCTACTTGGAAACAGGATGAGCTCAGAGAAACTAACACTTGTTCAGTCTATTATCAAGGATGGTCTGAGAGGAAATAATTACCATGAGTGTTTTATTTTATGTATTCTTTAAAATCAAGTGCCTCCATTTTTCAGTCTGAACCCAAATCTGACTCTTGTTGGCAAACATTTCATTTTGATGTTGCTGTTTAGTTTCTGTAATTTGGCGAAGTGCGACAGCAGATTGATTTAGACTGGTGGAGTGGTGTAGAATGCATGATGGAATGCATTGCCAATTGGTTACTAATTATCACAGATATTCAATCAATTTCTTTCTTAGTATGAGCAGAGAGCTGTGCAGAGGTGGAATACATTTCCTGTGTAACGATCTCTCAAATCATAACAACAACAAACAACAAATTGCATTTATAAAGCTCCTTTCATGTTGGGAATATGTCCCAAGGCGCTGAACAGTCAAGGGTTTGCACTTGAGCTGGAGATTGGATGCAAGAGGGTAGGGTCGAAGGGGGTGGGAAAGGCACGGTCAAAGAGGAAAGGTCTTCGAATGGAACTTGAAAGTGGCGAAGGAAGGAGCGAGGCGAAGGGATACCGGGATAGAGTTCCAGAGGGTGGATGCAGAAGGTCTAAAGGCCTGACCGCTAATGGTGGAGCAAGCAGGGTGGGAAACATGGAGCAGGCCAGCGGAGGGAGCGGGCAGGCTGGTGAGGTTTGAGAAAATCACACACGAAGCTCATTCCATACACCACTCGCTGAAGAAAGCAAACAAAATGGGGATTTATGAGCAATAACTTCACTTTTTATGAGGCCTTGACAACAGTTGTGAATTGATACAAGGAATCTGAGGTCTAGCACTATTTAACGATCCTAATGGACAGCAGTGGTGTGTCCAATGAACAAAGACAGTTTTATCCATGTAATGGGAAAGTAGAAGGGCATAAAGCCACACATTAAGTAATGTCCAATGTATCAGGTTCCAGTCCAGTTCAATGGGGTTTCTGAAAGCCAGGCTACATGTGCAGGATATCCCTGTTAACCTGTTCTATAACAAACACTTCAGACAGCATCAGACAGTTTAATATAACCCCATAAACCTAAAAATAGCTCTAGCTCTACGCCGATTCTACACCACCACAGAGAACACACAGCCTGTCCTACTGTTTAAATACCCTCATCACTTTGCTCTGCTCCCAGCGACCTGCAGTTTGTAACAGGAGTAGGAAAACTGACAAAGGAAGTGGATACTTTGATTTTCTGCAGTTAAAGCTCCTTCGTCAGCTGAGTTGGGTTTCCTTGAGTGCTTCCTACACATGCACTGTGGGGTTACCCAAACTTAGAGGTCTCAGAATAACAATAATAATAATCCTTGCATTTGATGTATCGCCTTATCACGTTGTTGAGATGTCTCAAAGCTCTTCACGGAAGATAATGTAAAGTGAGTTGACTACCAAATCGCAGATGCTATACTTAGTAGCAATTACCTGGGAAGTGCTTCTCGAAGTTACAGCGTGGTAAGGCGCTGCATCAAATGAAAGCATTGCTAGATATAGTCAATCCATTTTACAATACTGTGAAGAGCTGTGAGACGTCTCAATGACGTGACAAGGCGATATATCAAACGCAAGTATTATTATTACCACTCTCCTTGAGTTAAACGCCCCGGTTCAGAGACAGAAGCTGGGAGTTGAACGCACATGGTAAATCTTTGCATTGTCTACTAAAGTAGCAGTGGGAGAAACTTCAGAGAAACAGGCGAGGCAGAATCAGAAATGCATCAACTCTCAGTAAAGCACTAATCTCTCCCAGCTGCCTATCACTCAACTCACATTAAACATCAGACCAAGAAGGGAGATAAATGCACTGAAGCTACCAAACTCAACTAACTGTAAAGCTGTTTTGTACGGTAGACACACAGACACTGTAAAGCTTCACAAATCCCTTTGTAGCTGCAGTGTGATTAATAGGCAGATGTTATGTGCATTAGAGGTAGTGTATTATTGTAAACATCCTCAGCTGCGTGAGGAGTAAGACTGTTCCAGCAGCTTCAGACAGCCTGCCTCAGACGGACGTGGGTGTCTGTGGAACCGAACTGTAGAAAAGTGCAGGGCGTTGAGGTCTGTGTGACCATGAGTGCTGGATTGACCAGGGCTTCGAAGAATGGAGATTAAGATCTTCTTCAAAGGGATTGCTATGGAGATTAATAATAGTAATAAATAATAATCCTTGCATTTGACATAGCGCCTTACTGCATTGTTGAGACATCTCAAAGCACTTCGCAGAATACACTGTAAAGTGAATTGACTTTGTATTATGTGGGCGAAATGCGGCAGCCAATTGCGCACAGCAGTGTTCCAGGAACAGTCATGAATTGAGTTACCATTGTTTTTAAAATTAAGATAGACAATTTATTAATTTTAGATTAAGGTCTTCTCCAAAGAGATTGACCAATTGTTCTGAACCCAACATCAACTTGCAGCTGTAATTATTACACCATTAAGAGCTGGTCTCATTACAGCCTTCCCCCTATGTACTCTCATTTCATCTTTCTCTCTCTCTCTCTTTGTATTGTTTTTTGTTGTTGTTTGTTTCTCTAGGTTTGTGGTATAATATTGTTTTAAATACACTCTCAGTCCATACACAATCCAAAGCTAATGAATGAGCATTTTCCCCCAATTGTTTGAACAGATGAGTCTTCCTTTTCCCAATTCCTCAGTCATTCCTAGAAGGAAAGCGAGGGTGACGAGGAGATGGTCGAGACCTCAGTAAGGGTCAGAGCATCTTCCAGACTTTCATTATTGTGCAGCCTAACAAAAACATCCCACTTGCAGACACCAAATCCTTTGTGGTTTGATGCCTGAGTGTGACGGCATGATTCCAGGGCTCCATCTGGCAGTGCTGATCTGTGCAGGAGTATAGCAGGGTGAGAAGATTGGAATCCTCATAAATGATGATGAGTAGGGAGAGAGACTGTCAGGTTGTGTGTCACCCTGTAATAACATCATTAACGCCAAAAACAGAAGAGGGGAAATGTTTGGGATGGCAATGGCCATATCAGCATTGTAAAAATGCAAGGGTTATTATTATTGTTGTAGCGAGTGGAACATCAGCCGCAGACATTAGCTCATCTCCTGCACTGCAGCACTGGCCAGGGTAGTCAATGGGATCACACTCTTGTGAACTACGGGAAGGGGCTACCGGACAAGACACCAAGCTGACCATGTGTCAAACACCCGGCTGACCGAAATAAAATGGCCTAAAAGTCTGGGTTGCTTTATTAAAACGTTAGCTTAACATCACAATGCATGCGCTGTACTTTTCTGGAGTTTATATTCCTCTCGTTATCTTGAATGTGGAAATGTTTTCGTTGAAACTGAGATCTTGTTACGGAGTGTGGTGGAGGCTGTTCAAAGACAGGTGCCTGGTGCAGAAATGCGTCAGTCAAACAAAATGCGGAGGTGCAAATCCGGTGAGCTTTGTTGCTATTTCAGGGTCGGAAGTTTTAATTTTCTATTCCTCACAAAGCAAGACTGGAAAGAGGTGGGTGCAACCTTCTAACGAAGAGAAAATTAAAGCCAGACCCACAGATAATTATGTTTCCGAAGATTAAAGAAAGCCCACGGTTCAGCATAATGGTGCCAGAAATCTGTATTGATTCGAAGCAGACATTACGTCAAAGCTGTGGGTTCTGTAGTCCATATTTTCACTATTTTCATTATTATTTATATTATTCCAATGCTGGAGCCACAGCTTGACATGGCACTTGAATCCACAACCATTGATCCAATGGTAAGAACAAATACCGACTGGTTCAAAAGTGACACAATATAGCGCCCACTCACCCCATGCTATACAAGCTGCCGCGATCGATCTCCAAGAGTCTAATCCTTATGTAAAAGAGGAAACTGGTTCATCTATCCCTTCCCGGCAGGGCGAAACTTTGGGCAAGTTTCCTTACTCCGCACGTCTAATAATAATCCTCAAGAAAAAAACCCAATAATAATTTGATCACTTCAATCTACAACTGTTTGTGGGACACTGCGGTGCACAATTGGCTGCCGCGTTTCGCCAACAAATATACAGTCAATTCACTTTACAGTCTATTCTGTGAAGCGCTTTGAGACGTCTCGAAGACGTGAAAAGCGCTATATCAAATGCAAAGATTATTATTATATTATTATTATTATTATTTGTTTGGTAACCCATTCATCCAGGCAACGCTTATGTTTGCTATTACGTTTTATATGTCAAATGAGAGTGACCAAGTGGTCAGATGAGTTTTCTTGTTCTACAAGAGTGAAACGCCATATAGAACCGAACAAGCTCTCACTTTGTGCCGAGGTGCTCTGGAATTAAAAACAAAATAAAACCCAGTTCAGAAATTATTATATGTCAGAAATCCTGAGCCAAGATCTCAGCCCGTCTCCTTTTAATGTTATCCCAGGGATTTGGTACTCTGTTTCACATCATTTGTCACCTGCTCCCACAGGTGACGAAAGCACAAGTTGTCTCAATACTGAGAGGTGCAACTCATTCCACTTCATATTTCTTGACCCCCAGCGGGAAAGAGTTTCCAGTTGGCTCTCTCTTGTCTACCTCATCTATGTCAGTCTTGGCCAAGGCCAGACTCCAGCACTGTGAACCCAGTATACAATCAATAATCCTGCCATTTACATGTTATAATGGAACTTGGATGGAGTGAAACTCTTTTATTAGGGGAAAAAAAATCCCTGTTTTCCTATGTAATGGAAAGGCTGCTTCCCACTCATAGTGAAAACATCATCCCTAATTCTTCTGCCATCTGGCCCACAAGCCTCACAGGAATATGTCTCAATCGCCATTGCTAGCCGGCTCCACGGGTCATTCAGCATCTATTCTTGGGCTGCGGGATGACTTATCTTTTTAGTCATTGTTAAAACAGTCTGGTCCAGTTCAAACTTCAGTCACAATCCTTCCTGTAGTGTATAGCAAACGGTTTTCCTCAGCGGACTCTGGCCACAAGCGAGAGGACCCATGATTGTCCAGCGCCCTGGGACATCTTTCCGATGTAAAGGGCACTATACAAGTGTAATTTCTTGTTGTTGTTGTTGACCCTAATTCAATTCCTGGGTGGGGTGAAATCTTAAGGCAAGTTTCCTTAATCCACACGCCTCTGTTTACTTAGCAGTAAGTGGGAATCCGGTTGTTAGTCGATTGGCAGATCGCCTTCTGGGGCAAACAATCCTTCCAAAAAAGAAGAATTTGGTCACTCAATCCATGAATGTTTGTGGGACATTGCTGTGCGCAATTGGCTGCCGCGTTTCGCCCACAAAATACACAGTCAATCCACTTTACAATATATTCTGTGAAGTGCTTTGAGACATCTCAGCGACGTGATAAGGTGCTTTATCAAATCAAGGATAATTATTATAATGATAATTCATGTAAACACAAAGTTTAAATCATGTAGTACATTAAGCCTTCAGATTACATAACCTAGTTTGAAAGGGAGGGTGGAGGGAGTCATTATTTGCAGCCGCCAGTAGTATTCGCAAAACTCCTTGATTTGTGAGTTGGTAAAATTGGACTATTTCGATGCTAAACAGACACTGAACAACTGCATTCTCCAATTTATTTTTATTGTTATCTAGCAAGGATGCCAACACAGCCAAACAAAACAAATGTAATTTGCAGAAAACACTTCATTTGTCAGACACGCACAGAGCATGTAATCCATAAAAGTGGTCATCATTGGGGCTGTTTGTGCCAATTAGCCTCTGAGGATAAACTGACTCAGACTACCGCTGAACTCAAGCCGTGACCAAAATTATCTTTGTTCCTCCACCATTCCTCCCCACAATTTTATTTTGAGGTCGGCATGGTGTCTGATGCATGCGGACACCCATCACCATTGCTTAGGAGTATCCAAACCAAACCGAGAATTCCATGCATCCCACCTACACGTGGAAATTTCAAAGATAGATTGTCGGAATGGAATCGACACTGTCTCCTTGGAGGGATGCATCCTGCTTACCTAATCCACACCACGAATGCCTGATCTCACGCAGCTTGTTCTGTACATGCATTTCAGCGACTGGTTCAAGAGCAATAACGGCAGAGACCCAGTCGGGTTGACCAGAATGTAGTTCTGAAGGTTGGATGAGAAAAGACTACTTGGACCAGCTAACTTGCCCCCTTGCTTAGGGCCATTATCAGAACCATCTCAGATCTTTTGTAGCTAATTGCTGCCTTGGCATCAAATTTGCATCGCTCAGTTTTCCATTGATTTCGGTTACATTTTTCATCCAAGTCCACATATAACAACAAATCATATTTTTATAGTGTCTTTAAGAGGAAACTTCACTGGACTGTGACAGTCTAGACTATACGTTTGCTGTGGTTACTCTTTAAAATGCATCTAGCTTCAGGTTTCCAAGTTTATAATAATTGTGTCCTTTAAAAGAATTTCTCCTCATCCAACTCTCCACATCATCCCATGACAAGTTGTTAATCTTCCCTGTGGTGTGGTTATTTGTAACTTTGTAGATGAGGCGCTTTGGCTATATTTGAAGACTGAGTATTTTTTTGCGTGGGGGAGAGTTAATAATAATAATAAACCTTGCATTTGATATAGTGCCTTATCATGTCTTCGAGATGTCTCAAAGCACTTCACAGAATATACTATAAAATGAATGGACTGCATATTTTGTGGGCGAAACGCGGCAGCCAATTGCGCATAGCAGTGTCCCGCAAACAGTGTCCCACGTCGCGGATTGAGTGACTGAATTTTTTTGATACGAGGTCGAAAGTGTGTTATGAAAAGTTCACAATTAGAGAAAAGAGAAGGGAGGGAGTCAAGAATCTTAACTTAACTAAGATCAAGGGTGATCCCATGTTAAATCTTGATTGTATGGTGCTGAGTCCACGTGAAATGTTAAGTCGTTAATTAACATCTGGTTAAGGGAACACTCGGTGTCTGATACGAAATTGCCATTTGCAACCCTGTGCTTGTGCCCTCTTATTCTGCCGCCTTGGGGTATCTGAGAGTATTAGTGAACCGCGTTTCACCCACCAGATACACAGACAATTCGCTTTATAGTGTATTCTGTGAAGCGCTTTGAGACGTCTCAACCACGTGATAAGGCGCTGTAATCAAATGCAAGGATTGTTATTGTTATGATTATTATTATTAATTTCTCAATCCCTTTTAAAATCTTGTATACTTGACTCTAAAGCAGTCTCTGCTCAGTCTTTGTATAACATGTTGAGATGTGCTTCTTTTGTGAAGGTCACTGTATGAGTACAAATTGCTTTTTTTTGTGTTATTGCCTCTTAATGTTCTGAAAAAATAACTCACGGTGAAATCACTTCTATTTCACCATGGGAGGGGGCTCCAAAAATTGTGCATTTTGTGTTAAAAAAATGATACCTCTGTCCATGAATGTCCATAAATGTAACATAAAACCTACTAATCACCCTTTCTAAACAATGAACACCGCTTTTGGAACGTGGCTAAAGTAATCGTCACACAGCTGTTCTTTCATAACCACAGTTAAGTACTTACGGTTTGGTTTGTTAGGAAACATTCTGGACAATCATAGTATGAGATGGTTAACCCTTGGCCTATGAGCATTGTTTTCTGTCCAGCATGCTGTTATGGCTTTAGAAAGAAGCACACATCTGGAACGTTTGGACCTGCAGACTGTCCTGGGGGTTGTTTTGTTGCTCGAGACATGGAAAACCGTGGATAGATGCTGAAAGAACGGTGAGGACGGTAACCCTAGCGACTGCCTCCAAACGACTAAGTAATGAAAACAAAGCGCTCAGTGAGCTGTTGGCATTACTCTGATCATTGTGTTCTGCCGTGGCACCAACACTGCTCATACATAGCTCTGTAAAATATTTATGTAAGACAAGAGGAAACCTCTGATTTCCCAAGGAACAGTTTACATCTGACGTGTAGGAAGAATTTCAGTAAAAATAAGCTATTACATATCAGGACTACAGAACCCATAGCCAGCAGGGAGATTGATATCAGTTGTCCCAAGCTGCTGAAAAAGCGAATGACCATTTTTTTTCTGGCGGATTGTTGGCCAGGACACTGGGAGAAAGGCCCTTCCCTGTTGGAATAGTGCAATTGGACTTTTAATGTCCGTCTGAACAGGTCCTTTGGTCTAACATTTTCATCCGAACGCATCTCTGGACAATTTGTTGCTCCCCAGCTGTCCAGTTGCCCAGCTGTCATTTCTATGATGGCAACATTCGAGTTCAATGGCTCATCCCAGCAAGGTTTAGCCTTTCAACCTCCAGGAGAGCCACAGCACAATAGGATTTAACTCCGACCATCCAGAGAATCGATCGATTTCTGGGTCAAGACCCTAAAAACTTCAGGGAATAGTGAGGACATAGGTTCAGAGGCCGTAGGATAAACCCAGATGACTAGTCTTCTAGCTGACCAGACCTTGGGCAAGTTTCCTTACTCCACACAGAGCCTAATAATAATCCCTCCAAAACCAAAAACAATAATAAATTGGTCATTTTCAATCCACGACTGTTTGTGGGACATTGCTGTGCGCAATTGGCTGCCGCGTTCGCCCACAAATATACAGTCAATTCACTTTACAGTATATTCTGTGAAGAAGCGCTATATCAAATGCAAGGATTATTATTATTATATTATTATAGTCAGGGGTTAGGGGAACCACACTGAAGACTGCCTCACTGTGTAGAAGTTCAAAACTAGGTTTAAATCAAATCAAATATTTTTCTGTCCCCCCCACCCCCCCCCACCACCACCACCACCAAATTGAACACCTGTACGGTACGTGGCTCCTATTCTCGACGCGTTTCCGCCAGTCGACATTTAACCCATATTCTCGACCGAACCCTCTCGTTATTCCCCAGCTTGTCTCCTTACAACTCTTAGTGACCCCCCCATTCGATTCCACACACAATTTCGCGCCGCCCCCCCCCATCACCGCCACCGCCACCGCCACCGCCACCGCCCTACAGCGAGCGCTATTAGTCAATTAATTCATCTTAATGCATAAGTCAAATGTGTTCTTCAGCTGTACTCCTTGTGGTGTGTGTGTGTGGTGTGTGTGTGTAGTATTTGGTTGTATTAAGTTTCCATCTGGAGACCGACTGTTGCTGTGACTCGGGCTCTTTGATTCCTGTTAATAGTCGATGTATTGACTCCTGTGGTTTCAGTGCTGTGTGTGTGTGTGTGTGTGTGGGGGGGGGGGGGGGGGGGTGTGGGGGGGAGTATTGCTTTGGGGCGGGACATGAGCCCATCCCTGTGTCAGGGGGTGGGGGGGGGGGTCCCAGACCCCTATATAATCGCTCAGGACTGAAGGAGAGGAAGAGCGCACTGCGCTAACAGGAGCTGAGCGGTTGGGGATCTGCTCCCGAGGACCAGGGAGGAGGCGGCGGAGGCTCCTGGTTTGGAAGTAGGGGTTTCACTCCAAGTCTCAGCTCCAGTCCAGAGCTCAGGGTGTAGACACAGCAGCTGCTGATCGGGTTCTGTGCAATTTGATGTCGGGAGTCAGTCTGAGTGAAGGTGAAGGTGAAGGTGAAGTTGGGACCTCTCTCTCTGCCTTCAGAGGCAGCGCTGGGATCAGCTTCAGTTTCCAGTCACACGGTGCAAAGGGAATTTGCTCAGAGATAAAAGCTGCCAAGAGGTTAGACCTTTGGTGGAAGAGCTACACCTGTTTTGTCAGACGTTTTGCACCCTTTAAAGTGGGTACATACTGTATGGCGACCTCGAAAAGCGTTTAGAAACTGGTTATGGAAAGCTAAGCAACGTCTGTCCAAATAGTGGTAAGATAACTTGTCTTTCATACTTGGGATGAGTTGATCGCAAGTTGTCAGCAATGATCTGTGGCAAACTGTGGATGGTAATAAGACGCGTTGCTTAATAGGAACCTGCTGACGGGTCAAGAAGGATTTCAGAAGACAATCTCCAGTTTGCGGAGAAACCACAATGACTACAGCGAAGGCTACGGTTCTTTTTCTCTTCTTCCAAGTCGTTTGCGGGACATCAAAAGGTCAGTATGTAGCAGGGTCACACACACTCCTGTGACCTGTGGTGACTCTTGATTTCTGATTTGAAAGTTTAGCGGTTTCAGGAGACAACGCAGTATGAAACCCGATACACGCAGTCTTCAGTTATAGTTCACCTGAATAAAGTAATACCGTTTCCCCAATGTTAATCTGTTATTTCACCATCAGGTAAACTGTAAACACAAATACATGTGTATGTTGATGTTTAATATGCAATAATAAGGTCAGTCGGTTAATACAAAAAACTTCCTCAATATTGTAAGTAAAAAAAAACTTTACTTACTTTACTCAATCCACGACTGTTTGTGGGATATTGCCGTGCGCACTTGGCTATTGCTATCGCGTTTCGCCCAGAAAATACACAGTCAATCCACTTTACAATATGTTCTGTGAAGAGCTTTGAGATGTCTCTACGACGTGATAAGGCGCTGTACCAAATGCAACTATTATTGTTACAGTATTATTATTTCATAAATTGGTGTGATATTTTAATTTCGCACTAGCCTACCAAAATAGATATGATAGATACACAGCACATCATTGATCAGGAGGTCAGTTGTGCTTTGGACGTTCAAGCCTCTTGCATTTCCAGCAGTTGGCTGTACAGTTGGCAGTGTCCTCGGGAGCAGGTCGTGGCTCTCAAGCAATCTCTTAAGTTTGTGTCGCTCAGTGAATTCTTGGCTCTGCTGACGGTAACCTCTCCGCTCTTCAGTTCAGTGGGAATGGACGTCCTGGTTCAATATAGACCATCCCGGTGGTAGTGGAGACTATGAACGGCTCGAGGGAATCCGACATTATTATCGGGAAAGAGTGTGTCGGAGACCGGCTGAACTTGAGGCACGGACTGCAGACTGGATGCCGGCCGCCAACACCAGAGAGGTGGTGCACTCTGACCCACAGCATGGCTTCTGGTGCATCAATAAGGAGCAGCGTCCTGGTAAACTGTGCTCCAATTACGCTGTTCGATTCAAATGCCCAAAAGGTAGGTACTGTGTCAGTCTGAGGTCCGATATAAAACAATAATAAACAACCATCTTTGAAAGCAATGTTTTTAAATGTATTTATTCCTAATCATATTTTTAGATAAATTGTGTAACTGGATTAATGAAATGATATTGCTCCAGGTAAATCACGTTACTTAGGTAATTTATTCATTTAATTTATTGAGGTAGATGATTTACTTATTATTAATTGCCAAGCCTGTGTGTCAGCCTTGTGCAGTCCGAGCGCTCTCCCCTCTGAGTCAGAAGGTTGTGGGTTCAAGCCCCACATCGGGCTTAATGCCAAACATTAACATTGGGAGAGGAATGATGGATGAGTTGGAGAAGCCAGGGGATGGAGCGCCAATAACTTTGACATTCCAGTGAATCGCTGGTAATTATTTGGAAATGGAATAAATTCCAAACTGTTCCCTCAGGGGCCACATCCACTGTGGCACGGAGCTATTGGTCCCATTGGTCTGAATGGAGCTCATGCCCAGCGACCTGTAACCAGACTGGAGTTCAGAACCGACGAAGGACATGCTCTACTCAGGGTCGCAGATGGGAGCAGAAGTGTCTTGGACCTGTGGAGGAGGGCAGGATGTGCAAAGGAACAGTCTGTGCAGGTACAACAACAACAACTATTCACATTTGTACAGCGTCTTTCAAGTCGGTTGGGGGTCCCAAGGTGCTGGACAGTCAGAGATTTGGACCCGAGCAGGGGGTTGGGATCAAGAGTGGTGGAGGGCAAAGAGAGTAGGGGTAGGAGGGTGACCGAAGGCACGGTTGAAGAGGACTGTCTTGAGATGTGCCTTGAAGGAGGTTCTGTGCACTTTCACTTTTGTACTGGCTTCAGAAGTGAAGCTGGGAGTTCAGTTCATTAAGTAGATCTAAGTCAGTAATGTGCAGACTCTGGAGCCAATCTAAGCCACTCAATGCGTCCAAACCTTCTGCAGGTTTTCAGACCCTGCAGCCAAGTTGAGCCAGCCATGAGTTCCTGCCAATCTCCCTGGCACCACTTCCTCTTATAACTTCTCCACCAGCAAATCCCAACACTCACTGTGTGTGCACCAGCCTTGAGGCTCAGTCATCCCGCTTTTCCTTGCCAATCAAATAAGTACTTGTGTGAACATCATGATCAATAGTGGAAGCTACTATTGCACACTCCATCAATCTCAATGTCAATCCAATCACTGCAGTAAACACTAACCCTTTGTCCATTACTGTGAATCTGGTCGACTTTTAAGGATGGCCTAACCTGGTTGGTCAAAGTTAGGATTTGATAAACTCCAATCTTGTCTCTCTCTAACCAGCCTACATTTAGCCAATGTTTTTTTTTTGCCAAACAATTATCACTGCGGGTCAGAATAATGAGATATCCATCACTAGAGGTGAGGGCAACCACACACATCAGTGTTCATTCCAATAATGACCAATTATGTACCCGTTCCTCTAACGGTCATAGTTTCGTAGCAAGTCTGTTTCTTTTCCTCTGTTCGCTGACTATTTTTGTCTCTTTCTTCTCTGCTCAAAGTTCCTCTACCCCCTATTGCTTTGCCGACCCCCAAGCCATTCAACAATCCTGTCGTCACCAGCTGGGTTGAGAAACCTTATGTCAAACAACCATACGGTAATGTAAAGCCTGTTTGCCCGAGTTAATTGTGCATGTCCAGAACGCAGTCTTGAATGCATCAATTGATCTCATTCGATAAATATAAAAATCATAAAACACATTTTGCTCTTTCTTGTGTTTGTAATGTAGACCAGTGACTTTTATTTATGATTCTCGAGGATTTTGCCAAACACATATTTTCAAAACACCTATGTTTGCTTAGCATGATAAAAACCTGCCCAACACTCTCAACACTGACCTAATGGAGATCAGTGCCTTAGCATTGTATTAACAAATATCTTTTTAAGTACAAGATCAGAAGAGAGATTCAGATGCAGAAAGAAAGCCCTTTTGGCTCATTTGATGTTAATAATAATTCTTGCATTTGATATAGCGACTTATCACGTGGTTGAAACGTCTCAAAACGCTTCACAGGATATACTGTAAAGTGAATTGACTGTGCTTTTTGTGGGCTCTGTTGCAGGATGTGAGTTGAGATGCCCCATGGGTCATGCCAATGCGCAGTGCGATGCGTGTATGTGCGAGGACTATCTCCTCTATGGGACGGTTCACCTGCAAGATGGGGCTCCAGCCTCCAGAGCAACCATCTACCTCCAGGGCAACACGGATAAGTTCCTCATGACCTGTGATGACAAGGGGAAGTTTCGGATCCCAGGGCTCTGTCCTGACGGCAGGACAACCATCAAGATCAAGAAGGAAAAGTACAGGACAGAGATTGTCACGCTCAGTCGCAGTGACAACAAAATCTTCACCATAGAAGTGAAACTCAAGAGAGCAGGTATTCAGATGTGTTTTTTTTGATGAAATTAGTCTCAACATAATTGGTTGAAAACTCCTCTTATGGTCCACTGTTGGTGAAGGCAATGCCCTGTGAAGTACTGACTCACACAGAACAGTGCAGAGCAGGTTCAAGCTGTGCTGAGTTAGCTGATCGCAGCAAAGACAGCATTTGGGACGCTCAACTGGCCAAATGGAGTCCCATAGCTTAGTGGTTAGAGCACTCACCTCGCAAGACCAGGGTTTGATTCCCAGGCTGGGCGAAACCTTAGGCAAGTTTCCTTACTCCACACGCTTCTGTTTACTAAGCAGTAAGTAGTAACACGGTTGTTAGCCGATGGCTATATTACTTTAATCCCTTCAAAAAAAAATAATAATTTGGTCACTCAATCCACGCTAATACTGCCTCGTTTCGCCCACAAAACATACAGTCAATCCACTTTACAGTGTACAGTTTTTATATATTTACAGTTACTGACATTAGGGGAAAGGGTAAAAGATGTTCAGGAAGACTGAGGATGCAATCATTTGAGCGGTTTGCTTTTCTTTGCCTCACAGACAAGCCGTACATCACCAAACACCCTGTGAGCAAAGCCAGGCGTGAAGGGGAGAGCGTAACCTTCTGCTGCAAGGTTCAGAGTGACCCTCCACCACACAAGTACTTGTGGTGAGAACAGTTTTATTTTAAGTTTGTCTTTAACTTCGACTCTGCTTCCCCCCCTTGCCCTGTGTGACCCATCCCAGCCAGGCACCGCCATCCTCTCAACCTTATGCCATTCACACTCTGTAGCCAGCTGAGACAGACACCACAGAATCACCTGTCTGCTTTTCAATGATATTAAACGTTGTGATGTTCTCATGAGAATAAAGGGATATGCTTGCTCGGATACAATGTAGATTACAAGCAGTGTGCAGTTGGTAACCATACATTGCACGTTATTATATTGTATAAGAAGGATTATTTGCAATATGTGTTTCTTTGATAAAATGTAACAACACAGCAGTCCATTCTGTAGTATCTGTTACTGTCTTTGCTTTAATGGAGGAGTGCTGATTGTTTAGGGCAGAGTGTTTTAGGTGAATGGTAGTTGCATTAAACGTGTTTGCTTTCCGATTAAATTTGGTAGATTTCTCCCCCTTTAAATAGTCTTTGTTTTGTCTCTTTGCAGGTATCACAATAGCTCCTTGCTGGACTCCAAGAAATATAGATATGACAGTATGCTGGTGTTGAGGCAACTGCAGATGAGACACACAGGGCAGTATTACTGCAAAGCTAGCAACAGTGCTGGCTCTATCAAGTCCTGGCCTGCGAGTCTTACTATAATAGGTAATTGTACATCTGGACACAGCACTTCTATTGATTACAGAGGACTGCAAACCCATTTGCTCTTTTTGTTGAGATAAGCAGTTCTGTTTTTTAAGGCATTAAAGTCTACAATGGAATCACGTCCAATATCACAGTCAGTTCACTTTACGATAAATTCTGTCCAGCACTTTGAAATGTCTTAACAACGCGATATGGCACTATATCAAATAAATTATTATTATTATCTCAGCATAAGAAACATTTTTTTCTTGTTAACAGTTTCTTCTCTTGAAGAAAGTGGTTCAGGAGAGGTCCACGATGGTATCATATTTGGATACCTATCTCATGCAGTCATGTGAAAGCCTAGCCAGTGCGTGTTGATAGGGATCACAGATACTGGGAGAACTTTGTTTAAAAAAAAGTTATTATGCATTGCACAAGCCAACAATGATATTAGGGATCTAAGCTAGAGGGCGCCGCCAACTGGGCATATGTAGTGCAGGCATTTTCCTCCAGGCTGAAAAAAGCTCACTATATTTACAGTAATGGAGCAGTAATATCATCTAACACGGTTTAATAATTAACTTGAACCTGCGTATTTCTTATTTTTTGGTCGTTCTAAAGCTACTTCATTAAAAATAATTGATCCTTGAAAATAAAGAGGAGAGCGCAAGCCAATTGCACCTCCCCAGTGCCTGAATTATCTATCATGCAAACCAGAAATAACATTTAGCTCACGCTTGATGTTTTGACTCAGGCTACTATTTTCAACCTTGCTGGTTCATTGCACTGTGGGCCTTGGCCTTTCACCAAGTACCTCAATTAAATATATATTAATTCTTATTGGTTGGGAACTGTACTGTAATACTTACTGGGTTACTAAAATGAGATGTAGCGTGAATTGCGAATTGACTGTATTTTGTGGGTGATTGTGTCCCACAAACAGTCATGGATAGAGTGACCATTTTTTTGTTTGTTTTTGGTTTGTTTGTTTGCAGGGATTATTACCATGAAAAGCACTAGCAACCGGGTTCCTACTCATTGCTAGTTAAACAGAGGTGTGTAGTACTGGAACTTGCCTAATTCTTGTCAATTCTTCCCGGGAATTGAACCCAGGTCCTCTCGCTTGCGAGGCGAGAGTGCAAGCCACTACACTATGGGACTCCATTTGTTTGAAACGTGTAGATCTGAAGATTAATAACAGACGTTCTTGTTTCCCCAGCACAAGATTCACCGTCCTGTAATCCCAAACCCGAGAGCTACTTAATTCGCCTTCCTTACGATTGCTACCAGAACCAGTCCCGCTCCTTTTACTATGACGTGGGCAGATGCCCTGTGACCACGTGTGCCGGAGAGAGAGACCAGGGCCTGCAATGCAAAGATACCACTGCTTACTGCTGTGGGGCGGTGGAACTGGAAGAGAGGACAGTGGCATGCAGTGGGCACGTGCTTCCCATCAAGGCCGTCAGCAGGTGTGGGTGTCAGAGGTGCGTTGAAACCAAGGCAGTTGTCCGGGGTAGGGCATTGGCAGCTGATAACGGGGAGCCCATGAGGTTCGGGTATCTCTTCATGGATGGGAAAAGGATTAGCATGACTGGATACAAGGGCACGTTCTCCATCCAGGTTCCCATGGATATTGATCGGCTGGTGCTGACCTTTGTGGATCGCTACCAGAAGTTTGTCAACACGACCAAAGTTCTGCCGTTCAACAAAAAAGGAGGTGCAGTCTTTCACGAGATTAAACTCCTAAGGAAGCAACCTGCGGTCACCTTGGATTGTACCATCAGCAACACCATCTCTCTGGGGGGCACAGAAAGGCAGGACCCCGTAGCCGAGTTGGAAATCCCTCCCAACTCCTTCTACAGACAGAATGGAGACATCTACAGTGGCAAAAGTGCAGGCCAGCGTGACCTTCTTAGATCCCAGGGACATCTCGTTGGCTTCGGCAGCCCAGAGCGACCTGAACTTCATCGATGAGGAAGGAGCCGCTCTCCCACTCAGGAGCTATGGCATGTTTTCTGTGGATTTTACTGATGAGTCCGCGACCGAGAGTCTCAATGCCGGGCAGGTCAAGGTCTTCCTGGACTCGGCTCAGGTCAAGATGCCTCAGCACTTGAAGAGGATGAAGCTGTGGTCCCTCAACCCCAAGACGGGCTACTGGGACGAGGAAGGAGACTTCACCTTTGTCAGCCAGCGGCGGGGCAAGCGAGAGGAGAGGACCTTCCTGGTCGGCAATATGGAGATCCGAGAGAGGAGGCTGTTCAACTTGGACGTCCCCGAGAGCAGGAGATGCTATCTGAAGGCCAGAGCGTTTCGAGGCGATCGCTTTATGCCAAGCGAGCAAGTTGAGGGAGTCGTGGTGACACTCATCAACATGGAGCCCATGGCCGGCTCCTCCTCCAACCCCAGGGCCTGGGGCCGCTTTGACAGTGTCATCACTGGCTCCAACGGGGCCTGTGTGCCCGCCTTCTGTGATGATCAGCGGGTGGATGCTTATTCGGCCTATGTGAAGGCCACGCTGGGAGGAGAGGAACTCGAGGCCGTGGAGTCCTTCCCCAAGATGAACCCCTACTCCATTGGCGTGCCTCAGCCCTACCTGAACAAGCTGCACTACAGACGCTCGGATCACGAAGATCCCAAGGTAAAGAAGACGGCCTTTAAGATCAATGTGGCCAAACCCAGGGCGAATATGCCCGAGGAGACGAACGGCCCCATCTACCCTTACGAGAAGTTGAAAGAATGTGAAGAAGCGCTCTTCAGCGCTGCCCACTTCCGATTCTACAGAGTCGAGGGAGACGGGTATGACTATAACACCGTACCCTTCAATGAGGATGACCCGATGAGCTGGACGGAGGACTACCTCGCCTGGTGGCCAAAACCGTTGGAGTTCCGAGCTTGCTATTTGAAGGTCAAACTTGTCGGGCCGAAGGAGATCACGGTGAGATCCCGCAACATGGGGGGCACACACCCCAGGACAGTGGGCAGGCTTTACGGCATCCGTGATGTGCGCAGTGCCAGGGATATGGACCGTCATGGCGTCTCCACGGTCTGCTTGGAGTTCAAATGCAGCGGCGTTCTCTACGACCAAGAACGGGTCGACCGGACCTTGGTGAAGATCATCCCTCAGGCCAGTTGCCGCAGGGAAAACGTTAATAACATGCTCCAAGAATACCTGGTCAACCATCTCCCGCTGGCCGTCAACAATAACACCAATGAGTTCACCATGTTGGCCCCTCTGGATCCTCTGGGTCACAACTATGGCATCTACACGGTGACCGATCAGGACCCAAGAACAGCCAAGGAGATTGCGCTGGGCAGGTGCTTCGATGGGAGTTCCGACACCACTTCCAGGGTCATGAGATCCAGCCTAGGCGTGGCCATGACCTTCAACTGCGAGGAGAGGCAGCTCGGTCAGCGGAGCGCATTCCAGACCATGCGGAACCCTCCTGGTCAGTCCATCGTGAGTCCCTTTAAGGTGGGGCGAGGGAGAAGAGATAGGCAACAAAGGCACAATCTATTGTATAATAGATTCAGAATGCAGCGAGTGCAGCTGAAAGGGTAACAGAAGAGACGTGCAGGTGAAACATTCAGTTGGTTTCAGATATTGCTTTAGCCAGTATTAGCACTGCCCTCCAACAGTGGTGCGAAAAGAAAATGCAATTCTGTCCAACCACTGAGCTTCCATGTCTCATGTCATTCTATTCTACTTGAAACGTGTAAATAGGAATAATATTTATGTCCTTCAGCGTTTGAAACCAGAGCTTTGGAGTTTGGCACCATCTCTTGGAGATATACAGGCACTGAGCCTCTCTCCCTTTCAAATGATATTCCATCCTGCAGAGTTGTATTGAACCTGATATTAAAACATCCCTTATGTACAATGTGTAGCTTAATTGCTCCTTGAACCGATGTGCTTTTGAAGATTGTGTATTTAGGTCAATCAGTATGTAGTGTCAAGAAGGTACGCTTTGTAAAGAATCCACAAATCGTTTGAATTTTTGGTCATTATAACATTTTGTACTATTAATGTAAACAGTGAAGCTTCTGTCATTATGTTACATTATGTTTTTTTTCCCCCTTTTTCTTTCAAATAACAATAAAACGCATTTATTTGACTGAAACTGAATTATTTCAATGGGAAGGAAACAGGTGAGGGCAAGGGGTGGTGTTGGGTGGGGGTGTGGGGGGAGAGAGCGGGAGGTTCCATGCAAAGCTTGATTCTGGGATGAGAGACGCCAGGACGCTGCGACTCATTCCAAAAAAGCAGCTCGATGCTGTGGTGGGTGGGTGGTGGTGGGGAGGGGAGGAAGGGGGTGTGGTGGTGGGGGGGGGGGGGGGGGAGTTATTTCTGTAGCGACGAGGCCAAAGAGCTTTCATTTACCGTGTGTGATTGTGCTGTCGCCCTTCGCCCACAAAATCCCACAAGTCAAATCTATCTTACGGTATCTCCCGCGAAGCGCTTTGAGACGGCCTCGACGAGGCGCTGCAATGAGAGGCGAGGACTATTATTGATATTTATTATTATTTGTCTAAAGCGATCCAATTAACACGGATCGATGGAAAGTCCATTCCCCCCCCCGCCCCCCCCGAAAAAAAAAAGAAAGAAATCTGCGGGCCGTGGGGCGAAGAACGCTGGGGGCCGACGACAGAATTGCCCGCGTTCGAAACATCCCGTGAGACTATTCCGGGTTTGAGGAACCGAGACGGCTCCAGCCTTGGCTGCTGGCGGAGCAGAGCAGGAGCAGAGCAGTGCAGGAGTGGAGCAGGAGCGGAGCAGTGCAGGAGCAGTACAGGAGCAGAGCAGGAGCAGAGCAGTGCAGGAGCAGTGCAGGAGCAGAGCAGTACAGGAGCAGTGCAGGAGCGGAGCAGAGCAGGAGCAGTGCAGGAGCAAAGCAGTACAGGTGCAGAGCAGGAGTAGAGCAGTGCAGGAGCAGAGCAGTGCAGGAGCAGTGCAGGAGCAGAGCAGTACAGGAGCAGAGCAGGAGCGGAGCAGTGCAGGAGCAGAGCAGAGCAGGAGTAGAGCAATGCAGGAGCAGAGCAGGAGCAGAGCAGAGCAGGAGCAGTGCAGGAGCAGAGCAGTGCAGTGCAGGAGCAGTGCAGGAGCAGAGCAGAGCAGGAGTAGAGCAGAGCAGGAGTAGAGCAGAGCAGGAGTAGAGCAGTGCAGGAGCAGAGCAGAGCAGGAGCAGTGCAGGAGCAGAGCAGAGCAGTGCAGTGCAGGAGCAGAGCAGTACAGGAGCAGAGCAGTGCAGGAGCAGAGCAGGAGTAGAGCAGAGCAGGAGTAGAGCAGAGCAGGAGTAGCAGAGCAGGAGTAGAGCAGGCAGGAGCAGAGCAGGAGTAGAGCAGAGCAGGAGTAGAGCAGAGCAGGAGTAGAGCAGAGCAGGAGCAGAGCAGGAGTAGAGCAGAGCAGGAGTAGAGCAGAGCAGGAGTAGAGCAGAGCAGAGCAGTACAGGAGCAGTGCAGTGCAGGAGCAGAGCAGTGCAGGAGCAGAGCTGCAGAGTCAACCAGTGCAGTGAGCAGATTGACAGGTCCTCTGGGCACCACTGTCAACCCTGTCCATCACAGCCCACGCCCCGCCCCCTCCGCCTCCCCCCCCCGCCCCACCCCACCACCCACGTGGGCGCGTGGCCGGGGGGTTTCGCGCGTCACTTCCGGCATGTCGGGGGAGCGGAAGCCGGCGCCATGTCGGAGCGGGTTTTCGCCGAGGAGCTGGTGTCCGCCCTGAGGGAGGTGGTGAGCGGCACCGGCTGGCAGTGCGCGGGGCGCCTGGACAGCCTGCCCGCCCCCTGCACCAAGTAAACAGGGGGGGGGGGGGGAGGGAGCCGTGGGCTGAGAGAGGGGCGGGGCAATGGAGTTGGAGGCGGAGTTATTGGCCTGGAGGCGGGGCTCCGGGGGAGGGGCAATGGAGTGGAGTTATTGCCTGGAGGCGGGGCTACGGGGGGAGGGGCAATGGAGGTGGAGTTATTGGCCTGGGGGTGGGGCTCCGGGGGAGGGGCAATGGAGGTGGAGTTATTGGCCTGGGGGTGGGGCTATGGGGGGAGGGGCAATGGAGTTGGAGGCGGAGTTATTGGCCTGGAGATGGGGCTCTGGGGGGAGGGGCAATGGAGGTGGAGTTATTGGCCTGGAGATGGGGCTCTGGGGGGAGGGGCAATGGAGGTGGAGTTATTGGCCTGGAGGCGGGGCTATGGGACTAGGAAGTGGCAATAAAGCTGGAGGTGGGTCTGTGGGGTTGGGGAGGGCAATGAGGCGGGGCTGAAGGCTGGTTATGGGACAGGTGGTGGTGGGGGACGGGGCACGGTCTGAGGAGAGGGCCTTATCTGCTCAAATCCGAGCCCTCCCCGGGGTCAGTGTATCTCACGAGGCAAAGGTGACTGTCATGGAGGAGATGTAGCAGCTCCCTTGTTTTCCAGGCTGTATTCTGACGATGGCGAGCACATCGTCCTGGTCCGCACCAACAATGATCGTTTCTATGCAATGGATTCTGCCTGTCCGCACGAAGGTAGGCGTTTGTCGCTGGAGAGTCGCTGTATGCGGGGACACGACTTGGGTCCCACTGAATTATCAATCTGTCCTGAACTGCAGGCACACTAGTGATGGAGGCAGCGCGGTTATAGTTGCCGATTCACCACCTGCTCATCGTGATTCAATTTATTTTGGTCGGCCGGGTGTCTTGACACATTCAGAAACCCATCACTGTGCTTAAGGCTATCCAAACCAAGCTGAGAATTCCATGCATCCCACCTACACGTGGAAATTCTGGATATGTTTATTGGAATGGAATGCGCCCTCTTTCCCTGAAGGGACTTGTCCTGCTTACCAAATTTCAGAAAGTATTAGGCACAGGTTGGCAAGAGCCAAAGCTTGGGGACCCCAGAGTGTGCGTTCGTGTAACTGCTGGAATCTAACCAACTGAAACCACATAGCTTGACATAGAGAGTCTGGCAAGCTTTCCCACCTGCTTGTCGAGCTCGGACCACCCTAAATGTTAGGGCTTTAGCTTGCAGGGTGAACAGGAGCTGAGTGGGAAGAGTCCCATGAATTGCAGTGTGACAATGAATGTCTCATTGGCTTATGTGGTCTGGGAACCGTAGTTATTTTGAAATCTCCAGGTCATCCATGTCAGAACATATTAGGGCCAGCAGTAAACATGATTGATTTTTAATTTGGTATTGCTATAGTTATTTACAAAGCGAGCAAGTGACCAATATGCTAAACTCAGGAGCATGACCACTGAGGTAAATGTGCTCTGTGTTCACCAGTAACTGAGAGAAGAATCTCTGCTCTGCTCTTTCCAGGGGGACCTCTTGAACTGGGAGATGTTGAGGACATGGGCACAGGGAAGCTGGCATTAATTTGTCCCTGGCATCAGTTTGACTTCTGCTTGGAGGACGGGCATTCCTCTACAGGTTTCCAGGTGAACTAACAAAGCAAAACTTATTATTCTTATAATACCAACCAAAACTGAGACCGCGGTGAGACCTTCTTGTTAGCTGCATTAGATCGCTTTTGTGTTAGTTTGCACAGGGCACTGTCAGAGCTCTATTGGTCCATTACACTGTAGGGGGTGCTGTTTAATGTAATATCAGCATTGCACAGAACACCATGTAAACTTACTTAGGGGAGTCTAATGGGTGACAGGGTTGACTTCAGAATTAAGTGCGTGTGGTGGTGGGGGAAATCAAAGCATCATTGTAAACTTGTACTTCTCCAAACAGAACCAGGTTTATGAGGTTCATATCTCCGAGGGCAAGGTTTACATTCAGACCCAGAGCTCGCTGTCCCGGGCTCCTCAGCAGGCATCTGGAACATTATTGTGCGGTAAGTACCTCTCGCTAAACATTGCAGTGTTTCGCTGTTAAGTATGAAGTGTTCATCGTTCATTTAGCGTCAGGAGGACATCTGAAAACGCTTCATATAATTGACTGGGCACCCAAGTGGGAGGGGAGAAAGATGACAAAATCACGTTCGAAAATATAGCAGGCGTATCAATGTGTTTCCTTTTTTTTCTTTACATAGAGAGATTCTCCTTGAAGTCTCTGACTACTACAAGTTCTGAGGATTCCCTCTGTTACTGGGCTGTGAAGATCCTCTGTACATCAGACGCTGAGGAGAAGGTGAGGTCCAGAGGAAGAGGGAAGTGTTCATGAGCAGTCAGGAATTATCAAGGAAAATCGAACCTCTGCTCGTCTGCTGATTTTGGGACTTTTTGACATAGGGAGGGGGGGGGGGTTTGAATTGTTTTGAATTCTTATTATTTTCACACACACTCTCCCCTTCTCCCCCTGGACACAGGTAACCCTGACAGACCAAGTGGAGAAGTGGTGGACCTCAGGTAAAATCAGAGAGGTTGGCCATGGAGATGTCCCACCACAGCCCAGCAGACAGGAGAACCTCAAGGTGCTGCAGCCGGGCAGGATCAAGAGGGGCAAAGGTGGCACCCTGGTTAGTAAGAGGCACTCTGGATATTGCTCTGAGCTGGGGTGGGTGGGAGATGAGCGCAGCATGTTTGCTGACTAGTTCAAATTGGCCGAAGAACCTTCTTCACCCAACCTTCTCTCGTAATGTCTAAGACAGTCCCTCCCCAATACACCTCCGAGTTGACTGATGTGGTTGTGTGGACTAACCTGCCTCGGTGGGGCTTGTGTATTTCCCAGGCCAGCCGGATAGCGTTGCTGCATTCACTTGCCAACATCGAGCAGTGGGCTATAGACCTCTCGTGGGACATCATCGCTCGCTTTTCCATGGTGAAGCTGAAGAATGGGCGGTCATTGCCCCTAGAATTCTTCAGCGACTTTGTTAGAGTGGCGGGAGAGGAGGCCAAGGTCAGACCAGACTGCTCCCATTGGTTTTAAATTGAATCCGTTTCCTCCAGAGTCTCTGCAGCTGCATATTCATTGAATCTTCTCTTTGATTTTCAGCATTACAAGCTGTTGGCGAACAGGATCAAGGAGCTGGGCAGTTATTTTGGAGCACTACCGGTACATAACGGTCAGCCAGCTCACTGTCAGCCTGTGTAAATCCTCGGGTCCTCCCGCTCTGATCAGAGATCGTTTCACAAAACCCATCATTGCCTAAGAAAACCTGAGAAATTAAGGAATCCCGAGAATCTGATAAATTCCTTCCAGTATTGTAAATACTTACTGCATTGACCCCCGGCAACGCTGTTCTGGCAAGATTCAATAATATCCCATAATAATCCTTACATGCTGTAAAGCGCCTTTCACATCAGGGGGAGTCTCAAAGCGCTTCACAGGATTTACTGTGTATTTTGTAGGCGAACAATCTATACCGCAAATCGCATCTCAATTTCCACGATTGTGCATGGGGGATGTTGTGTGTTTTTATTTTTTAATTTTGTTTGTAACAAACACAATTTTCTAATTGTGTGAATTCATTTCATCAGGTTTGTGGCAGTCGGCGTCTGACACGGCCAGTGACTTATTGGCACGACTTGCCATTGTACACATGGTGCATGAAGCCAGGTAATGAATATTTCTTAACTGGGTCAAGTATTTACCTTATAGCATCCCCCCCCCCCCCCCCCCCCCATTGAATATTTCCCAATAGTGGTCTCCATTTCCTCTGCATTAACACCATCTCTGTAACCTGTGCCTCACTAATTGAATGGCAGGAATTGGCGAGTTGCCCACTATTATCTCCCCAGAATCACTGTCCCTCTGTTTCCTGGTTCCAACTGTTGATGTGGTTGAGATTAAGAAGATTGATAATCATTTCAGTATGATGAATGTATATCCTTAATACTGATCTGGTCTGAAGGTCAATATTAAGGATATACATTCCTTAACACTGAAATATAAGGTCTGAATGGCCAGGTGCACTGTGTTGTGTCTGTGTGGGTTTAACATGTTTGAAATCTGCATTTTCCCTTTGTACCTGATTGCTCATTAGTTTTTAAAACTCTGGCAACTGTGTGTGTGTATATATACTGTCTGCAGCTGTTGAAAGTAATGCCAATGGTGTGGTTTGCAGGGAGCCTATTGGTAATACAGTAAAATAAGATCAGGACAGACAGCTGCACAGTAAGGCCATAAATGAGAAGTGGTGAATGGTAAATTTAGAAGCAACATTAGGAAATATTCATTACTCAATTATAACTGCTTTGAAACAATTTACCAAGCAAGGCAAAAGACTCTGGGTGTGCACTGATGGGAGAATCGATGTAGTAATAATAATAATAATCCTTGCATTTGATATAGCACCTTATCACGTCGTTGAGACGTCTCAAAGTGCTTTACAGAATATATTGTAAAGTGAATTAACTGTGTATTTTGTGGGCGAAATATACAATGTACTGGTGGGATGGGCTTTATTGAGATGAATTGTCTTTCCTCGGTCCTGACCTCTGTGTTGCTGTCTCTGAAGGGGTTTAGACGTGCACCCTCAGATGCTGGCTCGCTTTGCGGCGCAGGCAGACCAGAGCTCTGTGAGGCTTCTCGAGATTATCTACAGGGATGAAATCACACACGTGGCGACAGGCTTGAGGTGGTTCACTTACATCTGCTCAGAAGAAGAAAAGGTGCAATGCCCGATTCTCATATTAGTCTAGAGCTGCTGTGTGCAGCTTCTTCGTATTAAGCATTTGCCTCTGAATTATATGCTCTTAATTGTCCTTATTCACAAAGGAACTAAGGTGGAGGTTGTGTGGTGGGGAGTGGGGAGGGCTACTCCTTTTCCTTCCCTACTGTAAATTTGATTGCTCTACAATCAGAGCCAACACTAAATCAAAACCCTTCTCTGTGACTGTGCCTCGCTCAGTGTCCTTATGCACCACACCCTTAAATTCTCCCTGACTCTTTCCTCCCTCTTTGTGAAGCAATTCCAGACATTTGCCCTACATGAAATGTGTTAATTGACATTAAAACAAACTCTCTTTCTTTCCCCAGGACACCTTGGCCACATTTCACAATCTGGTCCGGACCTATTTTAAAGGCTACTTAAAGCCCCTTTCAACACAGAAGGAAGAAAAATAGCTGGAATGAGTGAACAAGTGAGTTTGGTGTGATCTATTCTGACCCTTAATTGCCTACCCAGACAGATTTTCAATTGTGGCAAAAATATTTCACTGCTTTCTCTGAAATCTCTTAATTGTGCTTCTTTTTTTTAAATTCCAGTGGTATCTGCCTTTGATCAAACCATCTCAATCAGAACTTGGGAGTGGTGTTCCCTGAACCAGCACAGCGTTGTTGCAGAGAACTTTACATTGTGACACTGCAATCATCCCTCTCACTGCCTGGATTTTCCTCTTTCGTGCAATGTGTTCAATAAGCTGATGCCCTCCCTTGGCTGAAACCAAGAACTGCCCTGGGAAACCTTCCCACTCAAGTCACTTTCTGTATAAAATCACTGCCTATTGTTTGTCCCTCAGGGCTCTGTCCTCGGTCCCCTCCTTTTCACCCTCTACATGCTCCCCCTGTGGTGACATCATCCGCAGACATGGGGTTAACTTCCACATGTATGCGGATGACACCCAACTCTACCTTTCCTCCTCTACCCTCAACTCCACGACCACTGATGTCCTGACAGCTGTCTGTCTGACATCGAGTCCTGGATGAGAGATAACTTTCTCCAGCTCAACGTACGCAAAACTGAGGCCCTCCTGATTGGCTCGCGTTAGTGCCTCCGCACCTCAGGCGCTGACAGCATCAGCATCCAAGGCTGCACTCTCCACCTCTCAAAGCCATCAGGAACCTCGGGGTTCTGTTCGACCCTGAGCTGTCCTTTCTCCCCCATATCCGCGCCACAACTGGCACCACTTTCCATCACCTCCGGAATGTCGCCAGACTACGGCACTACCTCACCCCTCACGCGGCTGAAACTCTGGTCCACGCCTTTATCACCTCAAAGCTGGACTATGGGAACTCTCTCCTCGCAGCCTTCCCGGCCCTCCCTCCACACTGCAGGTCATTCAGAACTCTGCAGCTCGTGTACTGTCCCGCACCAGGCTTCGGGACCACATCACTCCCACCCTCGCTCGCCTCCACTGGCTCCCCATCCCCCAGAGGATCGAATTCGAGATCCTCACCCTCACCTACAAGGCCATTCACGGTCTCGCTCCCTCCTACCTCTCCGACCTACTATCCCCCTACCTACCCGCCCGTACCCTCCGTTCCTCTGGCTCCGGTCTGCTCCACATGCCCGCCCCAACCGCCCTACTATCGGTGGCCGGGCCTTCAGCCTCTCAGCCCCTAGGCTCTGGAACTCTATCCCCAGTGCCTTTGCCTGCCTCCTCCCTTTCCTCCTTCAAGGCCGGTCTCAGACCTTTCTCTTGACCGTGCTTCAGCTCCCCTCTCGACTCTCTACCCCTCCTCGCTCCCTCCCTTCCTCCCCTCACCCTGACCATTTTCCCCCTGCTCGGGTCCTGACCCAACTGTACAGCGCCTTGGGACATCCTCCCGACGTGAAAGGCGCTCAATAAATGGAATCTTGTTGTTGTTGTTGTTTGTCAACCTTGTCAATCATGTAATGGAGGATTAACCATTCATTTTTGCCCGTTTACAGTCCTTCCCTCCCTCCAAAGATATAATAACTGAATGTGACCTGTGTTCATTTTAAAACGTTTCCATCTTGTAAGTAAAATTAAATGTTGTGCTGTAGTCCTATGTCTCTTTACCACCAGCAGTTTTCACTCTCACAGGGACATTGCAGGTGTTCCCTCGACACCCCAGCCTTTAGGTCTGGATTTGAAAACCAGGTCAGTCTCAGCGTGTTTCACACAGCAACACAGTCTTCCATTTGAAAGGAATGTTGCGTGCATGTTGCATTGGTGCTTAAGTGCTGGGCGAGGCTCCATCTCAGGTTGTAGGAAGGCTTAATCCAAGTAGCCTGAGGCCCAATGAGGTGCAATATTGATTTCAAGCTTGCAGTCGCTTTGAAGTTTTCTGTCTAAGTCCCACCGTCCTGACTGTACTTCAGATTCACAAAGTGATCGGATCAATTTTTTTTATATAAAAATAATTACGCTTAGAGAAACACTTCAAAGCAGTTGCAATATACGTTTCCTTCGGTTATCGATGAGTGGCGACCCAGTTCCTTTTGGCTCGTTTTGCCAGACTTTGTTCTGGTTTGTGCGTTTGAAACCGCCACACGTTGTGATCATTTGTCCTTTCCTGAAAGTACCGATGGAGGTAGCCATTGTAAAAGTCAGCTGCAGACAGCTTCTTCTTGAGAACCACCAGCCTGAAACCCACCCAATCATCCTACAGAAAGAAAAGCAACGAGTAAATAATCTTGTTTACGTTTACAGTACAATCTTGTGCAAAGAGAAACCGGCACCAGCCTCATGAGTGAATTCCTCACCGCCACAGTACTGCACACCAGACGCAGTGAATAGGTATAACCTGTTTGTACCTTGTTCTTAATGCTATGCAGCGAGGTGAAGGTTAAGAAGAAGGTGACCCACTTCTTATTCCCAACACTAAGATCTGTCATATCCTCCACTTATTAGTCAATCCTAAAACTTTTTGTGAGTCAAATTCATAGTAGCAATTAACTGATTCCTTACTTAATAGCATTTATGTAACTCAGTATACTTTGAGACGTCTGGAAGATGTGAAAAGCGCTATATCTAATGCAAGGATTATTAGTATATATGGACAGATCACACAGGTATGTGAACTACTGAGATCACAAACACTGATCAGAGTGCAGATGTTTAGAGGTGAACTCTAGAAATCTCAAGAGCAGGATTGGATTCAGCGCTGTGCCTGACTGGGGCTGTTCAATGATTTGCCTGTACCTTGCAGCGTACCAGCAGGATATTCGATTCTTTATGGAACTGGATGGTGCCAGGAATTGACTGCTGTGTCACAGCTACAGAAAGCAAAACAAAAAAATTAGTCGGATTATTGAATTACAATAAATCACAGCTTCAAGCTATTTTCCTTGTGCTTTAAGCACAGGTGGGATTTGTTGCATTACAACAACAACGCAGACTTTCTACTAACGAGCAAAAAGGCATGTCTCACACTGAATTTTACATGTCTTTGAGGCAACAGTGATACTCTGCACTTCAAATAAGAAGACAAAGTAACCATCATTCGAAAGGAACCTGGAATAGGTCCCATAACTGATTGTGTTTGGTATATTTACCTATTCACAAGTGTTTGCAGAATGGGCTTCATTGCTGAATTCTTATTATTTCTTGTGAATGAATCAGACATTCATATGCTTTAAACTGAGCACCTCCATTAGTTTGGCTGCCCTTTACAGTTCCATGTACTTCTATTTAAAACTTAAAAATGCCTCAAGAAGTACAATTAATTTTCGTGCAAATCAAGCGATTCTCGATTGCTCAAAACTCACATTTTGAAACGCAGACTAAAATCCATCGGATTAAGAAAATTCAGCCCTCAGTTCCATTTCAATTTGGCAGCTGCAACTCCCGAAACACACAAAATCTACCTGGGAAAAGGGAAGGTCGCGCAAGTCCACAAAATCCAAGAGCTTCACTGTGTTTCCCATCCACAGAGTCCGCAGGGGAACCTAGAGCAACAGCAAAACATCAGGGAGATTGCCAACCACCCAACCTGGCCTCAGAGTCTAGCTAACAATTTTATTTGGAAATCTGTGCACCTTATTGAGAAACACCAATAATTCCAGCGTCTGTCAGTTGGATTTTTCACACAATGATAGAACAGCTATGGTTTACAGAACCTCTTCCCCTAGTTTTTTTTTCATTGTCCATTTGTTTTTTTCCTTCCTGTCTCATTGCCTCCACCCTGCTCCATTCCCTGGGCCACAGAATTAGAAGGTATTTAAGTCTTTACCCTCCGACCTGCTGAAGGACAGCCTAGATTGGGGCAAATGTCCACCGAAGGATGACGCTGACGAGGATCGAAGATTACTGTCCCCAGGGCACCACTGAACCAGGCCTGAGAGCAGAAAGCTAACCATAAAATAGTAGATAGATTGATAAGAAGTTTTATGAGACAAAAATTCCAAATACAATAATTCCCTTCTCTAATACACACTTGAATCAACATTGCCATAGCAGTAAAATGATAAAATTCACCAAAATTAGTTTCTTACACTGAAATCCCCAGAGCACTTACTCTGCAACTTATTGCTCGGTTCAGTCTGTCCAGTTTCCTCTGATGTCTGTTCCTCCCAGTTCACCCAGCTCATTGCAATATTGATCTTTGGAGCTGGAAACAAAGATAATGGGTAATGAGATCAGTTCCTTTTGCACAATGATTATTATTTTGAGTTTTCGTAAAACACATCAACAGCTCTCTATGCTAGGAACGGCCACAGGCATCCATCCACTCCCTGCCTCTTTGTTAACACCCACCAATAATGATCCATTAGAACTAGCGCAAGACTCTTGAGTATCAGCTGAAACTCACCAAATGTGGCTCCTTTCTTGGACTGTTCCCTGCTATTCTCAATGCATTCGGGTAGCTTTTTCAATGTCGCCAGGAGCTGAAACACAATGAATCCACATAAGATTACACTGGAAAGACTGGCCTGTGTGCATGGCTTCATAAACTCAGCAAATATTAAGCACAGAATGTAAAATGTCTCAAAGCTCTTCACAGGATTTACTGTAGTATGCATTGACTGTACATTTGTAGGAAAATTATGAGGTCGACCAGTCAGAAAGACCTACTTCGCCTGAAACTGTTGTGTGATCTTGGTGCAACCTCAAAGAATGGTCTTTATGTATTTTAATTCATGTGAGCCTTTGGTATTTTGAATATTAAGGACGGGTGCCTACACAGAATCCCAAAGGTAACTGCTTACCATGTCAGCACCAGCCTCTGCCAACATCACCCTAGCTCGTTGGCTGTGCACCGTGTGGGTACAGCGCATTCCTTCTGCATTACTATGGGGCCAACATCAAACCTGTGTAGATGATACAGTATGTCAACGCATTTTCAGATCAATCAAATCAATTCAGACTTTGAACAACTAGCAATAGCTGAAGCATTGAAAACAGGGTTTAACAACAACAGGCTCTTATTAACAGGTGGCATCTCAGTGATTTTCCTTTGTCTGTTGAATGGACTTTATGTTAAAAATTGGTTTCTTGGGAGAAAGGAAATCTCATTCGTTGACCTCTTTATCTACTTGTTCTCAGCGGCTCGTGGCATTACTAGTCTCTGATAGGTAAAGGTACCTTTTTGGTCTGATCTGCATGATCGTCACGCCAGTCACCTGATCGCCATGAAGTACGGTGTGAAACACAGGAGCAGGTCCCTCCATCTCGAAGAAGACTTGGATGTACGTTTAATATTCCGCTGGGGACAAGAGAGAGACCGCATTAAAAACGAGCAATAAAAATACAGACAGAAAGCAGCTTGAATAAGCGTACGCACAAAGTGTAAAACAAACTATATCTGGAAAGGGCAAGAGCTGTGGCCCAGTAAACTGTGATTCCAGCCGTATTAAGTTCCAATGGCTCACTGTCCTTCAGCAGATCCTTTTCCAATCCTCGTCATCGCATTTCAACTCCCTCCACTCCCTCGTTCTATCCTCTCAGTCCATTTTTTTCCATAACCAATTCCCATCCACACATTTAGATTGTTCCTCAGTCCCTGGCTCATTATCAGAGGCCAACCTTTCAGCACCACATTCTTTCCTTGTGGCACTTCTTTCCCATACTTTGCCTCACTTACTCCGTCTCTGCTTTTTAAAACATAAAGACCCATTTGTTTGATTGTGCCTTCAGTTGCTTCTAAATTCCTTTTACTTTATCCTCGGCGTTCCTCTAAATCACTTTGATGACAAGAATTTTAACATGTTGTTGTAAATAAATTGACAAGTCACAATCAGAAACGTACGTTGTTGTACCTATGTTTGGAATAGAGTGTCTTTTTTAACAGGAAAAGGTGATACAGAAAAGACAGTTACTTACTATGGAAACCGGAGAATAAGTTCCTCACTGAGCAAACTCCCAAACGACACAACCACTCCAACGTCAAAGTCATTGCACTGTCCTAGGTCTGGCCAATCATGGATGGGAATGTCACTCTGACTCGCGTATTTCCTCACTGGGAGTTTACTGGGATAACCAGCTGACAAGGTCACGACTTCCAGCCTGTCTATCAGCACCTCACCGGTCTCCAAATGCCTGCGGAAAAATACATGCATCGTTGAGATCCAGAGCCAGAAAACAGTGGGAATTGTCAAAAGTCATTCATCAGATTTTCTTTCGTTCGGACAGATGGAAAACCAGCACCGTGCTCAAGAGGCTCCAAACCAGGTGATTTGAGGATTCAACGCATGCAGGTGAATCTCTATCTGTCTAGAATTGCGTGTCGCTCATTCCTTGAGAGACGCGCCCTGCTCCCGGAATGTTTAGGCGCAGATCGGCAAGAGCGGAGGCTTGGGAGATTCCAGCACGTGTGTTGGGAGGTGGTGGGAGAGAGAGCGAGAGAGAACTAATGGGAGTTTGTTCCAGCCAAATAGGTTCCAATTGCTTCCCATTGTGAACGCCTAAGGTGCTCGCGACGTGAAAGGCGGCACTGTACAAATGTAGTTTGTTGTTGTTGTTGTGGTGGTGGTGCACACCGCCTGGCACTGCCTTATCCAACCACAAACCACCCAACGCAACGGGGGCTTTGGCTTTGCAGTGTTAACAGAAACCGAGTAGAAAGAATCGCAACCCCCGCACCCCCCCCCCCAGTGACAGTCAGGTTAAAATCTCTGGAGGCCCAGTGGTTTACAGGTCCAGCCCCTGACCCCAGTCCCCCTGACCCCAGCCCCAGACCCCCCCCCCTGACCCCCAGACCCCCAACAGCCCCAACC